>NC_136269.1:115031108-115106108 GCF_964187855.1 Myxine glutinosa | reverse complement strand
CCCTGGCGTTAATTCAGAGATCGACCAAGATTCGAACCCAGGATCCTAGGATCCCAAGCCAGCACCCTAACCGCTAAGCCAACACCAGCATTTGTATATTGAGTCACTAAATTTGGAAACCAACTATTTTTGAGGTTAAAATGTCAAAGGTCAAGTCAAGGTCAAACTTCTAAAATCATCACTTTTCATCCGAAAAATATAGCAGACAGTGAATTTATCACTTCATCATACAGTTGATGGCAGCTTCTTCATACTGACACACCGTTTCAAAGTTTGGCATATCAGCATAGACATGGTCGCTCTCAGTCGGTGTCCTCTGTATCAAGTGGTATTTGGGCGTGATAACGATGTCGATCATCGATTGCATTTGGTGTGCTAAGAATGGCAGTCGTCCCTCAGCAGACATTTGCCGGTGACATTCTTCACATTGTGTCTCATCGGGAGACGCTTGTACCCAGGTTAAAACTGTCTAGCAGTCAGGTTGTCCACAAAATGCACAGCCAACCCGAAAACGAATGAAGGAGACAGTTACTCTGTTTTTGGGGTTTTTTTGCTCACCTGGAACGAAGTTCAGGAGAGCTTATGCGATGGCGCGTCGTCCGTCCGCCCATCCATCCGTAAACACTTGCAACTTCTTCCCTGAAACCGCTGATGGGATTGTGACCAAACTTGGCACAAATTATTATATTTGTTGTGTTGTGACTAAAGTTTGTTCACGGCATTAAAAAAAGGTCGGGGTTTGAGGGGGTTTACCGGGGTCAAAGTGGATCCAGGTTTGACCCACGAATATATGAATTTGCTTTTCCTCTGAAACTACACACACAATTTCGATGAAACTTCATCAAAACCTTCACTACCCTTGATGTACCAAAGTTTGTTCACAGCATTAAAAAAAATTGTGGTCTGAGGAGGTATATGGGGTTGGGGGAAGGGAGAGTGGGGGTTGCCCCCCAAATAGGTATTTTTTGTTTGTTTAAAGTGTTATGATTATGTTAGTATGATTCTACATGTTGCCCTGTCTTCTAGCAAGATTTTAAATTGGTTTAGAATACCTTTAGTCAGTGCAGTATACTGTTTATTCTACCAGGTGAGCACCAGGGGTATTGCCCCTATGTTTATTGTATACATAGTCGAGCCTCATGGAAGAGGCAGTACAATGAACAGGATGCAAAAGGAACAGTAAAGATGCACGCAAAAGGAATGGTAGAGAGAGAGCGGGTAACCTGTAGTGTACCTTAACCTCGGAACAGCCCACCTGCACCTAACGGGATCGTCGGTACGTGCATCAGGTGGCAGCCAGACGGGTAAACCAGGAGTTCATCAAGTATTGAAGTGCTGCCCAAAACTCTAACTCAGCAGAGCCAGCTTTACAACTACGAACTTGAGAACTCGTAGTTTGCACTGTGGAGCAGACTTCCCCCTACATTAAAATGTTTGCTGAAATTATGCTTTAAATGTACTTTTTTGCATACATGCTCGGAAAAGAACACATATTTTCCTGACAATATCACATATGAAAATCCTATTAACTTCATTTGTATAGAAGCTGGAACATTTGTAAGCATTTTTCTTAACGTATATTTTTACATTGGGGTCCCAAGCTTCTTCAAAAAAAATGGCTCATGGCAATCTGCAGCCTTGGGAAACTTCACACTGCAACGGACTTGTCTACACCCTCAAAGAAGTCATTGCCACAGGAAAAACTTTTCATCTTCATTGCAGCTTCTGAAATGAGGGAAACTGTATAAAAATATAGGAATTTTTTTTTACAAAGATTTCCCTTTTATTTACAAAGATTTACAAAGATTTTTTTAAACAAAAATTTATAGTAATTTTAAAAAGATTTTACAAAGAATTTTTACAAAACAACGGCAAAAGGCCATTTTCTTCCCATATAACGTAAATGTTCCCTCCTCCCTCCTCCCCCCCCCCCAAGCCCTCTCCCCCACAGATCTCCCGATGTCCCTGCTCTCAAATGTTGTACTTGTGTGCTTCCCTCTCTCTCCCCATCTTGTCTCCCGCTCCCTTTATCACATGTTTTATGTGTCAGTTTGTCTTTTTGTGATTAATGTTAGCTCTTACACGAGCCTCGATCTTGTATACAAAAAAAAAAAAAAAAAAAATTTGTTCAGTATACATCAACTATGAATGGTGCCAAGTCAATTTGACTCCTCTCATTGGACACCACATTGAATTATGTCAGTAAATGCTTAAATCAGGTAATGAGGGTGGTCCTGAGAAGGGATATCTTGTTTTATGCACAGCTTTGTGCATATTTATCTTTTTGAATGTCACAGGGTACGTGGCCTAAGCATAGACGATCAAAGTGTCCACCTTTTGGGATGAGGGAAAATGATACTAATGATAGAGTTTCAAAAAACAATTATCAAAAAGGAAGTGTAATCAATAGGGAGTATTTTCAATTTGTAATTGAAATGTCATCTTGAAAGGCAGTATTATATAAAAAACATCATCAAAAACTAGGTCGAGGAATGGGACCTAGTTTGAGGGGGGAGTGGGGGGAAGGGGGGCGGGGGGAGGGGGGCTGGGGGGCGGGGGAGGGGGGAGCGTGGGGGAGGGGGGCGGGGGTAGCGGGGGGAGGGGGCGTGGGGGCGGGGGGAGCGGGGGAGGGGGAGCGGGGGAGGGGGGAGGGGGGAGCTGGGGAGGGGGAGGGGGGAGCGGGGGGGGAGCGGGGAGGAGGGGGGAGAGGGGGAGCGGGGGAGCGGTGGAGAGGGGGGATCGGGGGAGGGGGGAGCGGGGGGAGCAGGGGGAGGGGGAGGAGGGGGGGAGCGGGGAGGAGGGGAGGAGGGGGGAGAGGGGCTCTTTGTTACGATTAATTATTGTTCCGATTCATGTTCCAATTATTGTTCCGATTCATGCTCCGATTATTGTTCCGATTCATGCTCCAAATCTTGTTCCGATTATTGTTCCAAATCTTGTTCCGATTATTTTTCCGATTCATGTTCCTATTCTTGTTCCAATTCATGTTCCGATTCATGTTCCGATTCATGTTCCGATTCATGTTCTGATTCATGCTCCAATTCTTGTTCCGATTATTGTTCCGATTATTGTTCCGATTCATGTTCTGATTCTTGTTCCAATTCATGTTCCGATTCATGCTCCAATTCTTGTTCCGATTATTGTTCCGATTCATGCTCCAATTCTTGATCCGATTATTCTTCCGATTCATGTTCCTTATCATGCTCCAATTCTTGTTCCGATTCAGGTTCCGATTCATGCTCCAATTCTTGTTCCGATTATTGTTCCGATTCTTGATCCGATTATTCTTCCGATTCATGTTCCTTATCATGCTCCAATTCTTGGTCCGATTCATGTTCCTATTCATGCTCCAATTCTTGTTCCGATTCATGTTTCGATTATTGGTCTGGTTCTTGTTCCCATTCTTGTTCAGAAACTGTCGTACCTTGGGTCTGAAGTACCTTGGGTCTGGTATTAACCATACACATGATTCGATTATTATTGCAATTATTGTTCCGATTCATGTTTCGATTATTGTTCTGATTCATGTTCCGATTATTGTACTGATTAATTATTGTTCTGATTCTTGTTCCCATTCTTGTTCCGATTCATGTTCCGATTCATGTTCCGATTATTGTTCCGATTATTGTTCCGATTATTGTTCCGATTCATGTTCCGATTAATGTTCCGATTATTGTTCCGATTATTGTTCCCATTCTTGTTCCGATTCATGTTCCGATTCATGTTCCGATTATTGTTCCGATTATTGTCCCGATTATTGTTCCGATTATTGTTCCGATTATTGTTCCGATTATTGTTCTGATTATTGTTCCGATTCATGTTCCGATTCATGTTCCGATTATTGTTCCGATTATTGTTCCCATTCTTGTTCCGATTCATGTTCCGATTATTGTTCCGATTATTGTTCCGATTATTGTTCCGATTATTGTTCCGATTATTGTTCCCATTCCTGTTCCGATTCATGTTCCGATGTATTGTTCCGATTAATGTTCTGATTCATGTTCCGATTATTGTTCCGATTATTGTTCCCATCCTTGTTCCGATTATTGTTCCGATTATTGTTCTGATTATTGTTCCGATTCATGTTCCTATTCATGCTCTGATTCTTGTTCTGATTATTGTTCCCATTCTTGTTCCGATTCATGTTCCGATTATTGTTCTGATTCTTGTTCCGATTCATGTTCCGATTATTGTTCCGATTATTGTTCCCATTCTTGTTCCGATTCATGTTCCGATTCATGTTCCGATTATTCTTCCGATTATTGCTCCAATTCATGATTCGATTCTTGTTCTGATTCTTGTTCCGATTCATGTTTTAATTATTGTTTCGATTCATGATTCGATTCTTGTTCTGATTATTGTTCCGATTATTGGGCCCATTCTTGTTCCAATTCATGTTCCGATTCATGTTTTGATTATTGTTCCAATTCATGTTCCGATTATTGTTGTGATTCTTGTTCCAATGCATGTTTTTCAGTGTTCAAAATATAAAATGTAATTGAAATTAAGTAGTACCTCGATCATAGACTGACCTATCAGACAGACCAATTACTTAACCAATTACTTAACCCCGCATTGCGCTTCACATGTAGGGTTAGGAAGATTATAATTAAGTTGTGGTTTAATGATGTATCTTTTCTTGAAAGATGTGTGGGAGTGGGGGGGAGGGGAGGGGTGTTAGGATAGGGGGAGAGAGGTATGCTCAACACCCCCATAATCTCCTCCACTCCTCCTCTCAATCTTATACCAATGCCAGATTTCTCAAAACCATACAGAAACAAAATAACGGTCACATGGTGTTGACATATTCTTTTGATTGGCCATGAGCTTTATTGATTAGGGATGGAAGAGGTTCTGATTTTGATAGGGAAAAGTAACATAGAAGGTAGAGCGCAGAGGTAGAGTGGTGTGGTGGTTGTGAATGGTGAAACAGAATTGTTTGTTTCTCCCGAGCCCCCCACACGATTCTCATGAATTTCCCAATGTTTTTCCCTTCCCTTGAAGTTTTCCATTTCATTTCTGAAATTGTTTTTTCTATCCAAGAGATTGATAATTTTTCATTGGAGAAATGTTTCCCCACATGACTGCCAGTAATGCCATTGCTGTATGAAAGGTAATGGAGAGATCTAATTTTTTTTGTGCATTGCTGATATTTCCTTAAAACTAGGAGAGTGTGTGGATATATACCTGCACATAAACTCCCAGCAAGGCCATCTCCAATTGAAAAGCCGTAACTGAATCGGTGCTTTTGGTCATTTGATTTGATAATACGTGTGTCAGACTTGTATTGGCATTACAGCAGATACAGGATCAAGGTTCGAGATATCAGATGAAGAGAAATAAATATTCTGTAAGGAGTTAGTGTGTGCTCTACTGGGAGGAACAAGAAATTCAAATTATTTAAATGAATATGCATGGTTGTATAACAAGTAGTTACCTTCCCATCTGTTATCCCACCACCAGGAGAGACATTTTACAACCACACGTTTTGAACAAGCCTGGATGCAGAAAAAACCTATAAAGCAGACCTCTGCTGTTCATTCTTCCACAACGATAGGTGTATTCTTCAAAAACAACAGACTCACCATTAAATGGATGAACCAGTAACCACGACTAATATATTCAGGTAATCCATGGGGGGATTTTAGATGAGCTGGACCTAAATAAGTATACAAATGAAACCACGTATGTGTCTAAACAAGTAAATAAATAACATCAGGTATGTGTCTGAACAAGTAAATAAATAAAACCCAGTATGTGTCTAAACAAGTAAATAAATAAATAAAACCCGGTATGTGTCTAAACAAGCAAAAATAACCTGCTGTTATGAAGATTTCGGGAAAATAAAGTTCTGTAATACCATACAATAATATTGATATTCTATCAAGATGGACTGCAGATGGTTGCTGCAGATGGAGGAAATGTTGAGTTGGATCTTGCAGACGGCGTGAAGCTGGAAGGTGTGAAAACATTTTGCTACCTCGGAGACATGCTGAATGGAGAAGGTGGATCAGACTCGGCAACGGTTGCTAGAGTGAGATGTGCATGGAAGAAGTTTCGGGAACTGAGTGGCGTGCTGACGAGGAGGGGAGTGTCGTTGAAGCTGAAGGGAAAGGTGTATGCTGCATGTGTGAGAAGTGTTATGATTTATGGGAGCGAGACATGGGTAATGAACGTACAGCAGCAACAAAGGCTGGAAAGGGTGGAAATGCGAATGGTTCGGTGGATGTGCGGAGTATCGTTGAGAGAGAGGAAGACAAATGATGAATTGCGAAAAATGATGGGAATAGAGCCTGTGATTGATGCTGTGAAGAGGAACAGGTTGAGATGGTTTGGTCATGTGTTGAGGAAGGATGAAAGTGACTGGTTGAGAAGAGTGATGGAAATGAATGCAGAAGGAAGTAGAGGACGGGGAAGACCGAGAAAGACTTGGCTAAAGATGGTGGAAGAAGAAATGCGGGCAAGGGGGTTAACAAGGAGAGATGCAGAAAATAGGGCAAAATGGAGAAGATTGTCATGGGGACCGCAAGGCTAACCCCCGCTCTTGCAGGGAAAATGGCCTTAAAATGCCTGTTGTTGTTGTATCAAGATGGACATTATAAATGACGAGTTATCAAGTACTTGCAGGGGTACCGGCATCAATTTTTTAAATCCTATTTTTTATGGTTACCTAAAACTCTTCCCTATACCTACTAAGGAAAATTTCTATTTAATATTGTAATACACACACACACTCATCAGGGATAATTAAATATTACCTTTCACATAGGTACAAAGGCTCCTTATACCATAAATCGATTTTAGAAAATCAAAGCAGAAAATCGAATTTTTTTGGTCAAAAATTTTTTTTGGGGCCTAAAACACGCTTCGGCAATCAATGATGAACCCCTGAAAGTTTGATGAAGATCTGTTCAGCCATCTCTGAGAAAAATGGTGACACACAGACGTGCACAGACACACACACACACACACACACACACACACATGCGCACACAGACACACACATACACACACACACAGACACATGTTACATATCTATGTGAATTAATATTCAGATCTTTGCTTATCCGTGTGTAGTATATTAAGGGTTGTTGTGATTGGAGGGTCAGGAGCCCTTCTGAACCAGTGGCCGGAAACGGAAGTGACCGGAAACGGAAGAGGAAACGACACGAGGAAAAAAAGGACGAGTATTCTTCTTGATCTTCCTCGCCCCGCTCGAACCAAAGGTGGCATCGACCTTGCGCTGCGTGACAAAGCGGCGTTCCGAAGCCCGTCTGGCGAGAGGAGGTACCGGGACGTGTACCGACCCGGTGGAGACGTCAAGTTGACGTGGAGCCGTGCATCGACCCCGCGTCTGGTACCGTTCGCAGCCCCGTCTAAAAAGGCGCGTCCGAGTCGCAGGTTGGGGCCTAGCACGCCTGGCAAGTGGCGTGGGGCTTTTGGCTTGCTTTACCGCACCCGCTTCGCGTAGCCCCGAGAGGCTGCAGCCGCGGGGCCTGGTACGATACCTGCCCGGTGGAGACGTCCACCCGGGGTTCGTTCAACCGCCCGAGTGCGGCGACGCCGACTACCATCTTGGTCAGGAGGGGCCCAGAGACATTGTGCGGGACCGAGACCAAAAGGGTGTCGTGAGTACTCACCGGGACACACGTATATAAGATGGCCATCTTATTCATAGGGAATTGATTGTCCTTGAAAGATTGTTGATGGTTGTGTATTGTTGATTGCTCGGGGAAAATCTCCGTGGTTGTGTCATTGAAATTGTTGGGTATCATTACCCTTGGGAAATATATTCTTGAACATCAGTGTCTCTTGGGGTGGAATTCATAGGTATTGCGTTGCGAAAGCGCATCTATATAATACTACTTTCTGGCGAAGGTCCTCTCACGGTCCGGGGGTCACCGAGACCAGGTAGTCACCGAGGGGACCACGTAACAGAATTGGGGGCTCGTCCAAATTACGATTTGCGGATTCGCAATTGGGTCTACGTCCGGGATCTAAAATTGTATAAAATAATAAAATAATATTTTTATTAATTAAAAGTTATTAATTAAGTATTACTTGGTAATTTTGGGGGAAATTGGGGTAAAGTCTTGGGGGAAGGTTAACAGGTGTTAACGATAGTCACCATGGCATTTGTGGCACAGAACTTTGCGGTAACACCGAGTGAGGCACAGTTCCGAGCGTTACTAAAGTCGGACCTCTTGAAATTGGCCAAACATTTTAACTTGGAGGTCCGAACTAATTTGAGGAAGGCAGAGTTGCAGACCACGGTGATACAGTCTATGGTGGGATTAGGAACATGGGACGAGTTAGCCTGGGAGTGGCTACCTGAGGAACCAGAAGACGTGGAGCTCCGGAAACTGGAGTTGCAATTACGGAGCCAGGAACGGATCAAAGAAGAAGAAAGGAAAGCAGAAAAGGAAAGAGCAGAAGAAGAAAGGAAAGCAGAAAAGGAAAGAGCAGAAGAAGAAAGGAAAGCAGAAAAGGAAAAAGCAGAGGAAAGGAGAATGGAACGAGAACTCCAGGAAAGGTTAAAAGAAGAAGAAAGGAAAGCAGAAAAGGAAAGAGCAGAAGAAGAAAGGAAAGCAGAAGAGAGGAGAGAAGAGAAACAAGCAGAGGAAAGGAGAGTGGAACGAGAACTCCAGGAAAGGTTAGCAGAAGAAGAAAGGAAAGCAGAAGAGAGGAGAGAAGAGAAACAAGCAGAGGAAAGGAGAGTGGAACGAGAACTCCAGGAAAGGTTAGAAGGGAGAAAAGCAGAGGAGAGAAAAGCGGAAAGGGAATTAAAGGAACGTGACATGGAGCTTCAGCAAGAAATCAAATTCAAGGAGCTGGAGTTAATGAGAGAACGGGGAGAGGCACCACCCTTGCTGACGGGGTCGACACCTAACCAGAGAACCTGGGATGTGGGCAGGCATGTGAGGCTGGTTCCACCGTTCAGTGAAAAGGAAGTCGCGAAATTTTTTCCACACTTTGAGAAAGTGGCTCGACAATTAAATTGGCCGGAGGAGGCCTGGACCATACTCGTGCAAAGTGTGCTGGTGGGGAAAGCTCAGGAAATTTATTCGGCGCTACCGATGGACCAATGTGCAGATTATGAGGTACTGAAGAAGCACATCCTCAAAGCCTATGAGTTGGTTCCGGAAGCTTACAGGCAAAAATTTAGGAATGCCAGGAAGAGGGAGAGTGAGACCCATGTGGAGTTTGCCAGAGTGAAAGAAAACATGTTTGATCGGTGGTGCGAGTCAAAAGGAGTCGGGAAAGACTTCGAAACATTGCGGGACTTGATCCTGGTGGAGGAATTTCAGCAGTGTGTCCACGAGGACATCAAAGTGTACCTGCAGGAAAAGAAAGTACCAAAGTTGTGGGACGCAGCCACCATGGCAGATGATTATGCCTTAACCCACCGAATAGGGGTCCATGAACCTACCTCCTCGCCTAGATCTCCGCAGGGGAGGTGGGGAACAGCAGGTGCGGAGAACGACAATACATGGCGGCGGCCTCGAGAGGATGAGGGGGACAACGCGGATACCCCACCTGTTCGAAGTCAGAGGGCTGTGGGCCCAAGACCAACTTATTTTTCAGGGGGCCCGAGGCAGACCACGAGTTTTTCCTCCGGCCCTACTTGCGCGTTTTGCAAGAAACCTGGACACTTGATGTCCAGTTGTTACCTCATGAAAAGGGACAACCCAGAGCGGAGTCCGACTATTACCACTCCGAATGCGATGGCTAGCGTAAGAAATCGCCATCAAAAGGGTTACCAACCATTTATTTCAGAGGGGTTTGTGTCACGGGATGGAGCCTCGACTAACCGGAAACCGGTTAGGATATTGAGGGACACAGGGGCACATCAATCTTTAATGCTTGAAGGCATTTTGCCATGGTCCGAGGAGACGGCAACGGGGGATAGTGTTCGTTTACAGGGGATTGGGGGCGGTGTTAGTGCTCCCCTTCATGTCATCCATTTGGAGTCCGATTTGGTGTCAGGACCGGTCACCGTCGGTTTACAAGCCACGCTTCCTGTAGAGGGTGTATCTGTGGTTATCGGGAATGATTTGGCCGGGGGTCAAGTTTATGGTAACCTGAGGGTTGGTCAAGAGCCCAGCAGGGAAAATAACACCACCCCAGCTCGGGATGGCGACAAAAGTGCCAAGTTATTTGTAGGGGGACTGAACTTCAAAACAGAGGAAGAAGTTCTGACCTCTGTCTTCAACAGATATGGGCCGCTGGTGGACGTGCGGTTGGTAAGAGACTGGGAAACGCAACAGTCCAGAGGGTTCGGCTTTGTCACGTTTGCCAGCACCAAAGACGCCAGAGAGGCAGAGAAGAATTGGAATGGCAAGGATTTGGAGGGTCGGACCATAACAGTAGGGAAGGCATTTCGTAGGCGTCGAGAGGTCGACAGGAGAGGACAACTGGGCGGTAGTTTTGGTGGTGGCCGCAATCAATATTATTATGGAGGCTCCCTGAGTGACGGCAGCTCCCGAAGGAAGGATTGGCAAAGTAGTGGCCGAGAAGGAGACCGCTATTCGTGGGACTACAGGGACAAGGGGTCCCACCATAATTATTAGGGAAGTTCTGAGAAGTTGAAGCACTGAATGCGGCGGAGCCGCTGAGCCAAGATTCCTACACGGATTAACCGTGAACGCCGTTCCTAAAGGCGTCCATATAGGGAACTTTCATGCACGGACTAACCGTGAACTCCACGTTCCTCAAGGCGCCCATGTAGAGAACTTTCCTGCACGGACTAACCGTGAACTTCACGTTCCTAAAGGCATCCATGTAGTGAATACTCGGCTTGGCCTCCCGGAAAAAGTGCTATCGAGTTGCGTAACTTTGGATCTTTGATCAACCCCTTAACCTTCATTCACAAGAAGCTGACGGTCAAAGTCAGAGGGTCATGAGAGGGAGTTTGATTTGGCAGGGACAATGTCGTTGCTGGTGTTTAGTCCAGAGGGAGTAATCTGGGGGTTTTGTGAGAGTTGGTTGCTTTATTTTTGAGTTGGGATAATTGTTGCCCAGGGGAACTGAGGATTTGGGGGTTGAGTTATCTGGTTTATTTATCCAAGTTGGCCGGCAACGAAAGTTTTCGCTGGGGTCAAACTTTCTTTCTTGAAGGGGGGGAGTGTTACATATCTATGTGAATTAATATTCAGATCTTTGCTTATCCGTGTGTAGTATATTAAGGGTTGTTGTGATTGGAGGGTCAGGAGCCCTTCTGAACCAGTGGCCGGAAACGGAAGTGACCGGAAACGGAAGAGGAAACGACACGAGGAAAAAAAGGACGAGTATTCTTCTTGATCTTCCTCGCCCCGCTCGAACCAAAGGTGGCATCGACCTTGCGCTGCGTGACAAAGCGGCGTTCCGAAGCCCGTCTGGCGAGAGGAGGTACCGGGACGTGTACCGACCCGGTGGAGACGTCAAGTTGACGTGGAGCCGTGCATCGACCCCGCGTCTGGTACCGTTCGCAGCCCCGTCTAAAAAGGCGCGTCCGAGTCGCAGGTTGGGGCCTAGCACGCCTGGCAAGTGGCGTGGGGCTTTTGGCTTGCTTTACCGCACCCGCTTCGCGTAGCCCCGAGAGGCTGCAGCCGCGGGGCCTGGTACGATACCTGCCCGGTGGAGACGTCCACCCGGGGTTCGTTCAACCGCCCGAGTGCGGCGACGCCGACTACCATCTTGGTCAGGAGGGGCCCAGAGACATTGTGCGGGACCGAGACCAAAAGGGTGTCGTGAGTACTCACCGGGACACACGTATATAAGATGGCCATCTTATTCATAGGGAATTGATTGTCCTTGAAAGATTGTTGATGGTTGTGTATTGTTGATTGCTCGGGGAAAATCTCCGTGGTTGTGTCATTGAAATTGTTGGGTATCATTACCCTTGGGAAATATATTCTTGAACATCAGTGTCTCTTGGGGTGGAATTCATAGGTATTGCGTTGCGAAAGCGCATCTATATAATACTACTTTCTGGCGAAGGTCCTCTCACGGTCCGGGGGTCACCGAGACCAGGTAGTCACCGAGGGGACCACGTAACACACACACACACGCATACACATATACACACACACACACACACTCACACACTCACACAGACAATGGGCTCTCTTATAGTAAAGATAATGACACTATTGATATTTTTTGTGATGAACCCCAACGTGCTTGCAGTCATTCATAGAAGTAATGGGAGTGACATTTTATGTTACTGTAAAGTATGATTTACTATGTGGGTGTGGGTGGGTACAATTGAATGACAAATGATTGAGGCCAACATATCTTGTAATTAAGATTGCATTTTAAAAGATTTGGCAGCCAGTGTGGCTTATGATGAACCGTCATATTGAACTTGCCATCTATGATCTGTTCAAATGCAATCTTATCATAATGTTACATGGAAGGGGTGGGGGAGAGTCCATAGCCAGACTGTGGTAAGTGTATGATGATGTATGATCCATGTGTTTTGAGTAGCAGTAATTAGATTGCCATGCAATTGCAACAAGGACCTGTCACTGTCAAGTTAAGTCGTTTGTTGCATGTGATGCTGAGGAGGCAGCGTATGTAATTTATGGACAGGTTAGACCTTAATTTGTGGGCATAAACACCTCATGTGATAGGTGATGCTAATATACGAGACCTTCTCATGAGAGACAGACACATCTGTCTGGCCATCACAATCTGGCTGGCCAATGTGTGTCAGACATGGTGGCATAATGTGCTGTGGAGACACAAGTGCCATCCTGCAATTATTTTTTATAGGCACCACCCCCGTGGGTGGGACAGCCAGAGCAGAAGACTCCGCCCAGGAGGAGGTGAACGAGGGAGACCTTGCTTGAGCAAGGAGGGAACAGGAAGACCTGCAGACGAGGAGGAAAAAGAGGACTCGTTGTTCAGACTGGAGATGACAAAAGCCTCGTGTGGAAGAAGGACAAGCAAAACTGAACATGGAGTTTTTGAGGGGACGAATTGTGGCTTAGTCTGTTGGATTGACCCAAGCTGGGATCATCCTGTGTTTGTGGAGGATGGAGGAAGAGGAAGGAGAGCAGAACAGGAGGTGATCGTACAAAGGACAAAGGGGTCCACGAGTTAGTTGAGGAGGTGGATGGTTGGATGCATTCCACACCAAATACAAACTTCATTGTGCTCGTGTTGGCTCTTGGGGGGTATCGTCTCGCACCTGGTTCCCAAAGCGATCAATTTGGAGTCCTGTGTCCACCCTGCACATTTAAGGTAAAGGGAGTCTTGTCTACCATTGTTTTGTTGCACGAGTGTGACCTGTGGTGCCTCGTGTGATAGGAATTGCTTTATTTTCAATTGTTGTACATAAGTTTGAATATTCCCATTTACCTCTTTATGTCAATTTGACTCGCTTGGCGTAGGTCCTGTTTTTGTTTATAGCGTCTTCCCTGTTTACTTTACAAATAAACCCTTCAAAAGATAAGCAAACCTGTTTCAACGATCTGTCTGCTTTCTGTGTGCATGAGCTGCTATTATTTCAGCCCAATTGAATGCTCCTTGGAGAACAGTAAAGTTAGAATTAATTAATTTAATGCAGTGCAATAAAAGATCGTTCGGTCCATCTACCGAGTCTAACTCTGCGCTGAGGTTACTGTTTTAACGGGAGCTTCAGACGTGATAATAATATTGTCAAATCCCATCATTTGTGATGCCTTGCATTTATTGGTTGATAAACATACGTACGTTTGCCATAAAAACAAAGACGACAAAATCTATGTGTGCTTGAAAGGCAAACTTATAAGAAAACTAGAACATCACTCGGTAGAGATCATACCTCCGCCAGACTGAACAATGTATGTTTTGTTTCCCACCGATAGGTCAGATCTGGATTTGCATGTGAACCAAAATGTCATCGGCTCGTTCTTGTCATCTACCCAACTCATCCACCAAGTTTTGTCATAATCCGTCCACAACTTTTTGAGATATCCTGTTCACAAACAAACAGACAGACAAGCAGATAGGCAGGGGTACTAAACATAACCTCCATCCACCTTCGTGCTCACGGGATGACATTGTTCCTTGATATGTTGAATAATGGTGTTCCAATTTCATCCGCAACCAGCGTGGTGTGTGATGAACCGTCATTTTGAACCTGCCACCTGTTCAAATGCAATCCTACGTTGTATCATAATAATGACAAATCCCATAATTTGTGAGGCCTTGCATTTTTTTTTTGTTGTATACAAGATCGAGGTTCGTGTAAGAGTTTTGAAGTTAACATAAATGACAAAATAAAGGGAGCGGTAGACAAAATGGGGAGAGAGGGGGAAGCACGCAAGTACAACATTTTAGAGCAGGGACATCGGGAGATCTGTGGGGGGTAGAGGGCTTGGGGGGAGGAGGGGTGGGAAGGGGCGTGGGGGGCGGGAGAGGTTAAAAAAAAAAACACATGGACACTGCTAGGACTTCCAGGAAAGAAGTCGGTATTTTAAAAAAAGTGGATCTGGGGTGAATTAACAGGCGTAGAAAAGATCAAGGTTTTGGATGGGGGAAGATAAGAGATGGTGGTGAACAGCTGTTTTAAAGACCTGGAGAGATGAGTGGGATTGAAGAGAGTGAGGGAGTTTGTTCCAGAGGTGGGAGAAAAGGGGAATGAAAGAGTGAAGGTGAATACCCAGTAGGCACACAGACATTGGATCCACGTTGAATGAACGTCAAGATTCGACGTGGACCCGAGGTTGAAAACGAGTTGGATTTGCAAATTGGATCAACGTCATTTTTCCAACGTCGAAACAACGTCGAATAAACGTTGATACAATGTCACACTTTCAACGTCGATGTAGGGTCGAACAACCAACATTGAAACAATGTCATTTATTCGATGCCAACGGTGAAACAACGTTGAATGACTGTCGGGTTTTGATGTAGGTATCAATGTTGAGTCTCAGGTTGGGTTTTGGTTGTCCGACGTCGCGACCTCATTCCAACCGTTATTCGACGTTGAAACAACGTCGTGTGCCCGTTGGGTAGAGAGTCTTGATTTTGGCAGTTTCACCAGAAAGAGGGTTGCTGGCAGATCTTGCGTGACCTGTCGGAGTACTTGGGGGACAGAGCACAGACAGGGCTGGGGGGGGGCTTTCTTGATAAACATTCGTAGGTTTGCTATAAAAACAAAGATGACAAAATCCTTCGGTGCTTGAAAGGCAAACTTATAAGAATATAAACCAGCTATATTTTCCACCAAGGATTGCCTCAATGTTTGGATCATTACTGTGTTCAACCTGGGACGTCCTACCTTAGGCCGCAGTCATTTTCTCAATTTCCTGCAGCGGTACAATTGAGTTTATTTTTTACTCGATTCCAAATTTCAAGGCTCGAAAATAATCGTGGTACTTCATCTTTGAATATTATGTGAAGTCTTGTCACGTAATTGCAAATTGCGTGGCCCGCACAGCAGATTCTGCACCCTCGCTGCAGCACTTCATGTAATCTTCCCAGTGCGTAAAAAGCTCCTTCATTAGCCACAGACTGTAGAGAGAAGTGCTTACAGATGGAAGCTCATTCAAGCAATACAAGTCTTATTTGAATGTTTTTAAATTGGTGCAATCAATTTTACATTGTCCTTCAGATGCAGATGTGATTTTAGATTCATAAACCAATGAGCAAAGACCAATGAGCAACAAACAAAAAACCCGCAAAACAAAACAAAATAGGGAATTAATATATTTTCAAATGTTGTTTGTTTTCCATTTCCAATGTTTGTTTTCCGATGTTTTCCAAAACAAAATAGGGAATTAATATATTTTCAAATGTTTAACTTGATTTGCAATGAGGTAATTTTACTGTACATCGGCAAATAAAATGTGAAATACCCATTTATGTTGTAAAAAATATTTAGCTTTGATAATTTAAACTCGTCAAATATACAAATATATATATATACGTATATATTTTCCAATAAACATATTTTGTTCATTAAATGAAGTCACACTTTGTTGGCATTGTTGCCTTTTTTGAGGCTTTTTTTTCCTATTTCTTCATAAACAGCTAAACAAAGTTTCCTTGTTAATGGTGTTCCCATTTCATCCGCACGTATATTTTTACTTGGCAAATTTTTTTTTTGAGAAGTATGGCGATCACTCGATTTCTGTGTGTTTGTGTGTGTGTGTTTGTTTGTTACTTGGCAAAAAAAAAAAAAGTTTTTTTTTTGCAAGTATGTTGATCACTCCGGTTTGTGTGTGTGTGTGTTTGTTTGTCCGCTCACTTATACTTGCCTACAGGTCACAATTTTAAACCGAGTACCATATGTGCGGCCATTCCTCCTGTTCTCATTGTCTCCCCTAAATACAAGACTGCCGCCTAATTTTCCTCATTCTCATCGTTCACGGGCACCTCGCTTATCCGCTGGCCCGTGTCGTAGCTGGAGACCTGTTCAGGTGGAGCACCATTCAGATAGCCGGTACCGGTATCCTTTGATAAACCAGAGCTTCCAGGGAAGCAGAACTCAACTGAACTGATTGGACAACGTTAAAGTAGGTCTATGTTCAAGGTAGGTTGGTCTATGGTAGGTAGGCCTATGGCGGCCATTTTGTGACAGATCGGGTTGACATGCGATAGCAACCTACCTTGTGTGGTAAGAGTCTCACACACCAAGTTTGATCAAAATCCATAAATATTTGTGGACGTTAAAGTCTTAACGTCGTTTCGGACCTGAAAATAACATGGCGGCCTATTGCGGCCATTTTGTGACGGATCGGGTTGGAATGCAATAGCAACCTACCTTGTGTGGTAAGGGTTAAATATTCTAAGTTTGATCAAAATCTGTTAATATTTGTGGCTGCTAGAGTGTCGACGTCGTTTTCATGACCAAAAACAAAATGGTCGCCTACGTCCGCCATTTTTCAACGGATCGGGCTGAAATGTAATACCAACCTGGTCCTTGAGGTAACTCCGATGCTGCATGTCAAGTTTGATCAGAATCGGTTGATATTTGTGGACGCTGGAGTGTTAACGTCGAAAAGTTGACAGACGACAGACGCCGACAGACGCCGGACGCTGGAGGGTTCAGTATGTGATGAACCATCCAGTTGAGTTAAAAACTCACCTGGTTCACCCCATTGCGGGAGTGAATAATTGTGTTATCATGGCCATTATATTTTATTCTGTCTTTTTAGTGTGTGCATTTTATTTATTACTTGGCAAAAAAATGTTTTTTTGACAAGTATGTTGATCACTCCGGTTTGTGTGTTTGTTTGTCTGTCCACTCACTTATACTTGCCTACATGTCACAATTTTAAACCGATCTTCGCAAAACTTCACCAAACAGTAGAATTCGTGGTCCGACAAAATCCTATATATTTTTGAGGTCAAAAGGTCAACATAGGCCAAAGGTCAACCACTTTTTTTCGAAATTTCAAAAATCCTCAATTTTAATCCGATTGACTTGAAATCTGAATAGGATTTTCATATCAGCTAACTGAATTCAACCACCAACTATTTTTGAGATCAACATAGGTCATAACGTCAACATAGGCCAAAGGTCAACCACTTTTTTCTCATTTCTAAAATCCTCAATTTTCATCCAATTGACTTGAAATGTGAATAGTATTTACATATCGGCGAACTGAATTCAACCACCAACTATTTTTGAGATCAGCGTAGGCCAAAAGGTCAACATAGGCCAAAGGTCAATCACTTTTTTTGAAGTTTCTAAAATCCTCAATTTTCATCCGATTGACTTGAAATCTGAATAGGATTTGCATAACAGCTTACTGAAACCAACCACCAACTATTTTTGAAGTCAACATAGGCGAAAAGGTCAACATAGGCCAAAGGTCAACAAGTTTTTTCGGATTTTTAAAATCCTCAATTTCCATCCGATTCACTTGAAATTTGAATGGGATATACATATCAGCTAACTGAATTCAACCACCAACTATTTTTGAGATCAACATGGGCCAAAAGGTCAACATAGGCCAAATTTCTAAAATTGTCAATTTTCATCTGATTAACTTAAACTTTGAAGACGATTTGCATATCAGGTCACTGAATTCTACCACAAATTCTTTTTGAGGTCAAAAGGATGCTCCACTGAGTGCCATTCTACTTTGTTCTGTTTTGCCAAGTGTTGCTCTATGAGTGATTTTTCATTTGTGTGTTTGTGTGTTTGTTTGCCTGTCCGCTCATTTATACTTGCCTACAGGTCACAATTTTAAACCGATCTTCACAAAACTTCACCAAACGGTAGAGTTCGTGGTCCGAAAAAATCCCATATATTTTTGAGGTCAACTTAGGCCAAAGGTCAACCACTTTTTTCAAATTTCTAAAATCCTCAATTGTCATCCGATTGACTTGAAATTTGAATCGGATTTTCATATCAGCTAGCTGAATTCAACGACCAACTATTTTTGAGATAAACATAGGTCACAAGGTCAGCATAGGCCAAAGGTCAACCACTTTTTTATATTTCTAAAATCCTCAATTTTCATCCGATTGACTTGAAATTTCAATAGGATTTACATATCAGTGAACTTAATTCAACCACCAACTATTTTTGAGATCAGCATAGGCCAAAAGGTCAACATAGGCCAAATTTCTAAAATTGACAATTTTCATCCGGTTAACTTAATTTGAAGAAGATTTGTACGTCAGGTCACATAATGAAACCACCAATTATTTGTGAGGTCAAAAGGATGCTTTACCGAGTGCCATTCTACATTGTTCTCTTTTGCCAAGTGTCGCACTAAGTGATTTTCCATGTTTGTCTGTCCGCTCACTTATACTTGCCGACAGGTCACTATTTTAAACCGATCTTCACGAAACTTCACCAAATATATTTTTGTTCGTGGTCCGACAAAATCATATATATTTTTGAGGTCAAAAGGTCAACATAGGTCAAAGGTCAACCACTTTTTTCAAATCCCTAAAATCCTCAATTTTCATCCGATTGACTTGAAATTTGAATCGTATTTACATATCGGCGGACTGAATTCAACCACCAACTATTTTTGAGATCAGCATAGGCCAAAAGGTCAACATCGGCCAAAGGTCAATCACTTTTTTGAAGTTTCTAAAATCCTCAATTTTCATCAGATTGACTTGAAATCTGAATAGGATTTGCATAACAGCTTACTGAAACCAACCACCAAATATTTTTTGAGGTCAAAAGGATGCTCTACTGAATGCCATTCTACTTTGTTGTCTTTTGCCAAGTGTCGCTCTATGAGTGATTTTTCATTTGTCTGTTTGCATTTGTGTCTGTCCAACTTTTGTTTCGGGATTCTCTATTTTTGTAGTCTTGTGTATTTTCTGCGAATAAACCTGTTATTCCTTAAGAGCATGCTCCTTGTGGTGATCCACTTTTGCAAACCAAGCACGTGAGGAAACATTTAATTTCGCCTGTTCGGGTAAATCCCAGAGGGAGGTTAAAACTGGTAACATTCACTTTTAAAAGACCGGAGGACTTCGCAATTCCGACCGGGCAATGCGAGGGCTAAAATCCGCTCGGGTCCCTCATGTGATTCAGCCTATCCTGTGGAGAATTAAATAATAAACCCCAAACCACCGATGGGTCGGTATTGGAAGACCCGTCGATGGGTTCAATCCTTTCCGAAATGCCTACCCGAATATTTTCCGCAATGCCATCGAAGCCTCATTTTGTGCATTTGTTTATGTCCGTGAGCTTATAAATACGCTGAGGGCCCCTGAGTTCAAGGTTTACAAAATGATGATGATAAGTATAAAATATTATTTGGAAATGTAAGTTTACTCTTTATATCGGGGATTAGATCGACCCGATGATGTCCGATCGAGATCAACCCGAGGATGATGATCGGGGATTACAAATATAATGATTTTTATAGTAACTTATTAATCGGGAGAAAACATTTGGCAATATAGGAAGGAGTATTATAGGGAGAGCAGTATGGCAGCAGGTGCACAGTAAATAACATAAAATGAACATTTCGGAAGCTTTGTGTCGGCCTGCTTGGCATTTCCATCTGAGCCCACGTCCCATGATGCTGGCATTCGAATTTCATACACTTTGTTGATTTGTCCATCATCTCATAATCACCTTTTAATTAATTTTAAAGTCTTACCGATATCTCCTAATATCCTTGGCCTAGGATTGATTCTATTTCCAGGTTCCTCCATAAATCAGGTACACAACCTGGCTGCAGAGGTGCCATAAGGATCAATCTCAGTTACCTTCGGTGTGCTCCTGAATGTATTTGGGGAATAGAATTTATATTGTTGCAGAAATAGTAGTGAAATATGTTACAATGAAAACGTTTCATTTCCAGTAGTTACGATTGAACCAGGAAAGAATACTTGAAGAATCCGACGATTTGCGAGTAGAAGTCTCACTTAAAAAGAGCAGGTGCATTGGGATTTCTTTTCTCCGGCCTTACATTAATTTCTTTCATCTTCTGTGCAAGTGTTCTTGTCTCTCATTTAACCTGCACATAAAGTCCTCGAGGAGTCGTATCCAATCGAAATTCATATAAATCGAAACTCAGCCGTTAAATTAAAGCACCAGAGAATGATTCCACTTTATAGAAGTTACTAAAACCGATATTCAAAATAAGGGGCATTGGTATTATTTGGTTACAGACACATATTTGAAGCTGCTGCCGATATTGGGAGGTTCCAACTCTTGCTCCATGGTACGCAATGCATTTTCGAGGACCACGATGGCCTCCTGCCGATGTCTCGTGACACTTATCGGTGAGACTGTAAGAGAAGATGAGCGAAAACTTGAACGTGACCAACCAGCAAGGTAATGTATGAGTTCCCATGAGTGTGAAGCCCAAGCTAAGAATCTCAAATCGATTCCTGTCGAGGACCATACGGCCTGCCAATGATGTGCGGCAGCAATCTCAGCAATTCTCGCTGGATATAGTCTCTACGGGGTCTTATCACAGTTTGATCAGCACAATGCATTCACACAGCTTTACGTGTTCTGAATGGAAATCAAACTTGCAGCCATTTTAACCACTTCTTTTTATTGCTAAGTGGTTTCTGAACCCAAAAACAGAGAAGAGAAATGTGTTTTTTTTTTTCTTTTAAATCCGAAGCAACACCTCCACGACTGCAATATAGCAACCTTTTGTTTTCATAAGCCACCAACAAAACAGTTCATAAACCACACAGAAGCCATTCTGTGGCTTCAACTGAACACCAGCAGCTGAAAACATTGCGGCACAGAGATGGCACGATGCAGGGTCATTTGTGGAAGGCCAGGGAATCCATTTAAGTTTGACACAAAATTCTTCATCACGTCTGACCAAAAACAGATCACCGGAAAGTTTGGGCTCAAGGCCGTCAATTTGCCAATAAACCCATCTAGACAACAAACAAAATGCATTTCTTGTGGATGCTTTAACCTCGCAACTTAAGTCGTCAACATGCCCCGGTCCATGAAACAGGAGCAAACTGTAAAACCACGGAGATCTGGAAATGAAAAATTGGATTTTCCTATTCACAGGCAATCGGCATCTGCTCCAGGTTGCCAGGAGTGCCCATTCTCATGGTTGAAGAATTTGAACTCAAAATAAGACCATTTTTACCATTCCGAATGCTGTATGTAAACTTAGCGGTTCGTTGAATGCACCGCACAAATCACGCGTTCACAAAAATGCAAAGTTCCATCAAAACCAAACACTGTAGAGATAGATAGGTTGTTAGAATATAAGTAACAAATGACTGAAAATGCCAGACTTTTTTTGTCCATTTTACGAACCACGTGGAATCTATAGTAATCTCTTGCAATAGTGGAAATAATAATGTCGAATGCAGTTTTGTGTGTCCGATGTGCTTCTTCATCATGGCGACATGGATAAAAATATGAAGGGAACCTCCAGAAAGTGATGGCATTTCCAAGAAGCACATCTGTCTTTGCCAAATGAAAGGCAGGTATCCTCACCTGCGGTCAACAAATATATTCGCGTTTTCTTGCCTTAGACAACATGCCTAGATTTAGGGGTTTTCGTTTTACATGTAGTGTTCCTCAGAGGCATTTTTTTTTCATCTTTCAACAATGACGCGTACACACAGCAATGCAAACAACACGTTACATTACTGAGAAACAACACTATAACATTTATAGATTTTCTTATTCTGTCTCTGTACAATGTTCTCTTGGTGTTGTGGCTTAATGGTGTTAGGGTTACATGCCTGAGCAGTAAACAAACACAAGTAATGGGTGGGAATAACCTATCGGCTTGACGTGGTGTTTCAAACCGGGACGTTGAGAAATGCGATTGGTCGGAGTTTTCCGTGGAGAAAAGACAAAGTCAGGTTTACTTGGCTTGTGCATTGAAGCCAAATCCACTGGGTCTGCATAATAGAGTTTGCACAATTTCCAGCTTCGTTCCCACATCGCTTTGCTGCAAACTTTGGTTCTTTGCATGAGGCAGCTGTGTTGGAGGATTTAATGCAAGCCTTACCTGTTACTTGCATGTCCCCTGTGCGCACAACCCTACCTCTTCTCAACCTTCACTCATTGGCTACACATAATACTCCTTGTCCTTATTCTTCTTGCCTTTACCGGCACCCTTTGAACCGTTTGCCTGCTTCTCTTTGACAACGACGCCGTTGGTCTGGGCAGAGCTGCTGATGTAATTACGGCTCTCGTCCACGTGGTACGAGCCCTCGTCCCGGTTGCGGTATTTGTACATGGCGTAGAGGAGGATGAGGATGCAGAGGGCTGCGGCGGCGATGATGCCCACGACCATCCCCGTGGTACTGCTGGATTCGCGTGCGACGCCCGATGCACCTGGCAGGCCGCGACCCATTCCCGCATCAGTTGGATTAGCTGTGGGGACATTACGAAACACGGGCGAGGTTATTGCGGCCTTGCGCAGCTTCGGGTTGTCTACATCATAGCCTGTGGGCAGAGGCAGCAGAACTATGTCAGGATTGGGTTTCATGTTTCCCGCTGGGTACTTGTTGCGCACCACCATTTCTGGAGTCACTGACGAGCCAAAGAGATCAGGTGCTATGGAAGAGTCTCGGCCTTTTGTGGCACCAGGCTGACGTTTCTTGGGCCTATACGTTTTCCTTTCAGGCTTTGGGTTGCGTGCACCACCCCCAAAGCTGTTGGAGCCATGGCCGGGCACTGCTGAGGTATCAAAATCTTCATCGTCTGTCGGGGGGAGGCTAGAATCATAGGTCTCGCCAGAGCCAAAGCCCGAGACGATTGCACCATCGGCGCAATCATCATCATCCTGATCCGAAAGGCAGGGTGGGGTCCCCCCGGGGGCCTGGGCCAGAGAATCTTTGGTGGTGGAGATGACGGTGAAGTACGGACGGAAAGTAGGGGGCGGGGGGATGAAAGGTGTGCGAGTTGCTAGCGGTGGGGTTTCTAAAGGGTCTTCGGTGATTACAGGGTAAATTAGTTCGCCTCCTAGGAAAGAAGAAAAGATAGAAACCCCTTAAGGATAGAAAGTTAGAATAAGAAGGAAATTAAAGTATTTCATAGCAATGACAAACAGGAAGAAAAAAAAAGAAAAGAAACCACAAAGCACAGTAAACGAAAGAAAACGTTTTTTTTAACACAGCAGGTAGTGAAAAAAGAAAAATGGAGAAATGAAATATCTAGCTTGCTTTATAAGCAGAAAGCCACAAAAAGAAAAGTTGAAAGTGAAACTGCTGAAGATGCATTTACAAAGTAACGGTTTTACAATTCAAAGCAATACACATGAGTTGAATTGTCTGGGTGCAGCGATGTGCTTTATCCAAAACATTATTGTTACTGGTAAAGGAAAGAAAATGAGAAGAAGAGCATAAGCCACACAATTAATTTGACTTACATTAATAAATTGCCCTCATGATTTTTGCATGAAGAAAAAAATAAATAAAAGAAAGTTGCATGAGAACGTCTGGTAAATATATATATATATATCTGATATAAATAAATATATAAATATGCATATATATATACATGTATATATATATATAAACAAAAAATATGCATACTCGATTATACATATATACATACATATATAATCTTGTTGCTTTCAATGATTCATGTTTTATGTAAACAGCTTTATAAAATTGTGCAACATCACTTAGGAAAATATTATGCTTTGACAATACCAGCAAAAATCTTCCTTTGGATTTTTTTTTTTCAACAAAAACTGTCTTTACGAAAGTCTCAATTAAGGCACACAAGATTTCATTTTGAGAAAATTACTCGAATTAACTTCACATTGCGCACTTTAATGTAATGAGCATTAAGCGTGCAGCATGGGCTGGGCGAGACGAATGTACTGTAATCTCTTTCTCCACAGTTGATGGCACAAGGGAAAGCACACGCTAGCTGTATCAGCAAGTACGGATAAGGTAAAAGGGGACATTATGGTGATCAAACAGTGTGTGGTGTGAGTGTGTGTGTGTGTGTGTGGGGTGGGGTGGGGGGGGGGGGGCGGTGTGTGCAAGTGTATATGGGTGTGTGGTGTGTGTGGTGTGTGTGTATATGTAAGTTTGTGTAGGGTGGCGTGTGCATATATGGGTGTGTGGTGTGTGTATGTGAATCTGTGGTGTGTGTGGGGGGAGGGGGCGGGGGGGAGGTGTGTGTAAGTGTATATGGGTGTGTGGTGTGTGTATATGTAAGTGTGTGTGGGGTGGGGTGTTCAAGTGCATATATGGTTGTGTGGTGTGTGTGTGTGTGCATCTGTGGTGTGTGTGTGTGTGTGTGTGTTTGTGTGTGTGTGTATGTGTTTGTGGTGTGAGGAGGGTGTGAGTTGTGTGTGTGTGCATATGTGGCATGTGTGTGTGTGTGTGTGTGTGTGTGTGTGTGTGTGTGTGTGTGGTGTGTGTTGGTGAAAAGTTTCTTCTGTGGTGTGTGTGTGTTTGTGAGATGTTTCTGTGGTGTGTGTGTGTTTGTGAGATGTTTCTGTGGTGTGTCTGTGTTTGTGAGAAGTGTGTGTGGTGTGTGTATGTGTGTGTGCTGGTGTGAGGAGTGTGGGAGTTGTGTGTGTGTGTGTGTGTGTGAATGTGTGTTGTGTGTGTGAGAGTGTGTGAGTGCCTGTGTGGGTGTGGAGTGTGTGAGTCTGTGTTTGTGTGAATGTGTGTGTGGTGTAAATGTATGTGTGGTGTGTGTATGTGTGTATGTCGAGTGTGTGTTTCTGTTTGTGTGTGAATGTGTGATGGTGTGTGAGTGCCTGTGTGTGTGTGGAGTGTGTGTTTGTGTGCGTGGTGTGTGTGTGTATGTGTGTGGTGGTGTGTGGAGTGTGTTAGTTGTGTGTGTGTCTGTATTTGTGAGAATGTGTGTGTGGTGTGTGTGTGTGTGTGTGTATGTGTGTGTGTTGGTGTGTGGAGTGTGAGTTGTGTATGTGTTTTCAAGAGTGTGTGTTTATGTGTGTGTGTGTGTGTGTGTGTGTGTGCTGGTGCAGGTGTGTGTTTATGTGTGTGTGTTTATGTGTGTGTGTGTGTATGTGTGTGTGTGTTTATGTGTGTGTTGTTGTGTGGAGTGTGAGTTGCGTTTGTGTTTTCAAGAGTGTTTATGTGTGTGTGTGTGTTTATGTGTGTGTGTGTGTGTTTATGTGTTTGTTGTTGTGTGGAGTGTGAGTTGCGTATGTGTTTTCAAGTGTGTGTGTGTGTGTGTGCGTGTGTGTGTGTGTGTATGTGTGTGTGCTGGTGTGTGTTTATGTGTGTGTGTTTATGTGTGTGTGTGTTTATGTGTGTGTGTGTGTGTTTATGTGTGTGTGTGTGTTTATATGTGTGTTGTTGTGTGGAGTGTGAGTTGCGTTTGTGTTTTCAAGAGTGTTTATGTGTGTGTGTGTGTTTATGTGTGTGTGTGTGTGTTTATGTGTTTGTTGTTGTGTGGAGTGTGAGTTGCGTATGTGTTTTCAAGAGTGTGTGTTTATGTGTGTGTGTGTGTGTGTGTGTGTGTGTGTGTGTGTTTGTGTGTGTTTATGTGCAAGTATGCGTGTGGTGATTTAAAAAAAATTAATGCAGACATTCGCTTGAGTGGAATGACTAAGCACATGAAATATAAAGGTTGCCAGCAGGATACAACACAGAGCTATGATTGTCAGCATGCCTGGCACAACACAGAAGACAATGGAGGCCACACCAACAGCCACAGCTCAAGATGCTACTTCTGTATTTAGGTATTTAATACATCAATGTCTTCAACATGCCTGTTTAAATCTGCATTAACACTTGATTTATTTGCTACAAGAAATTGTATTATGATGTTCAATGCATCTAAGACACTGTATAGTGAGTGCTCTAATATACAAGATAATTTAAGTTCAGAGAGAGGGAATTCTGCTAAATTAGTTTGATCTGTAATTTATCGACTACTCAGGAATAAACTATTTCATTTTCAACTATTGTATTGTTCTCATAATCTGTTCACATATATTTGAGTAACTATTATTTGTTAGTTATATTTGAAGGCAGTAGTGCTGTGTCTACGGATATTGCTATATAATGTTTGTATGGGTAAAAGTATTCTTAACTTAAATTTTATCCCATATGATAGTGGTAATTGTTATTACGGATATTATTACGGTAATTAATATACGGTAATTATTATTACGGTAATTGTTATTATCAGATACCTTTATTTAAAAGGCTGTGGGTGTCAAAAAATGTCGTCTACAGAGTCGTTGTTGCTGAGGGATAAGGTGAATGGAATGGAAAGTGAGCGGGGTATATCAGGTTGAGCAATGTAGTCATGATCAACGGCAAGATCAAAATAATCCGATCCCTTATCCCACAAGTCCATTGCCCACCGGGATATCGATGGTCAGGTTTGAAAATTGATCCGTGCGTGGATGGTTCTCCATCACAATGCACTTCTGGTTGCTGGCTTTGGCAAAATAACCGAGACCATTGCAATTCCTCAATTTCAAGGCACAGTTTTTGCAAGGTCACATTTTTGTTTTTTGCAAGGATCCGACCGCCCGCCTTGAGTACGTGAAAACTACCATGTGCTCATTACGGATATCATTCGCTCACTGTCAGGAATCCACAGTGTCTGTTATCATGGTTTTCATTTTAACTCCATCCTGCTGACTATTCCTCAAAAGCACCGCAGCGATTCGAGTAGCAACGCACGGCTCTCTGATGTAATGCCCTATAGCTACTTACTGGTAGTGTTGCTACAATTTGTAATATATCGAAGAAAACACCAATTCAATTCTGGAAAAAGATAATTTAACAAGATGTTAAACTTTTGATGGAATTTTGAGATCATTGCACACAAAAAAAATCTATGTAAAACTCTATTAAAATCGAAGTGAAATGTGAAGACAAATTGAATTTTGCAGTGAAAAAACCCCCCCAAAAAACAATTAAATTGTTGAAATTAATTAAATGAGCAAAAAGAAGAAAGAGCTTAATGTTGCATGTATTAAAAATATATTAACTCAATTGAATCAGTATTTAGAGAAATGCACACAAAAAATATATGTAAAACTCTTAAAATTGAAGTGAAATGTGAAGACAAATTGAATTTTGCAGTGGAAAAAACCCCCCCAAAAAAACAATTAAATTGTTGAAATTATTTAAACTAGGACGTGCCCGTACGTGGGTGCCCGTTCCTTGCCAAAAAAAAAAAAAAAAATGTCTTCGCCCATGCATGCATGGGCGTGCCCATGGGCCCATGGGCGTGCCCGTAAGTGCGTGATGTGACCGTACAATGAATGTATCGTCCCGACGCCGCAGCTCGGATGGCGCTGCAGTTAATCGGGCCTGTATCGGCAGAGTTATTATAAACGTGTACTACAATCGATCGTACCTTACAACAATCAACACAGATTGCAACGTCAAATAAATGAATACGCTCTCAAATGTGCCGTCCGAGGCAGCGTCTACTCGCCACGTTCAGCATCAGTGCGTCGTCACTATGACTATCCGTAAGTCCGGAAGTGACGTCCTCATTTGACTGTCCGGAAGGTCGCATATCGCAGTTACGATGAATCGCAAATTAGTTTTAATTCGTTTTAAAACATAGTTTAACGCCAACATAGTTTGCCAACGTGAAATAAATGAATACGCTCTCAAATGTGCCGTCCGAGGCAGAGTCTGTTCGGCACGTTCGGCACACGTGATAGCTCGCTGCTCTCTGATTGGTTGAATCGTTTTTTGGACATAGCTCGGTAACTACTTCTCCGATTAATATGAAACCTTGAAAAGGCACATCCTCAGGTCCCCAGCAATATACCTGGCAAGTTTAAAGTATATCGGACCCGTGGTTGTCGAGAAACAGCGGTCACAGACACACAGACATACACACAGACATACAGAGATTACTGGAATTATAGATAGACTAGGGCATGCCCGTACTATATATATATCTAAAATTATATCCCCCCCCCTCTATTTACATGAAATGGTTTGGTCCAAAGCGAACGGCTTGCGAGTACGGTGACAATCCCCCCCCTCTATTTACATGAAATGGTTTGGTCCAAAGCGAACGGCTTGCGGAGTTTGGTAAAGAAATCGCCATAGCTCGGTAACTACTTGTCCGATTAATTTAAAACCTTGAAAAGGCACATCCTCGGGTCCCCAGCAATATACCTGGCAAGTTTCAAGTATATCGGACCGGTAGTTGTCGAGAAACAGCGGTCGCATACACACAGACACACACACAGACACACACACAGACACACACACAGAGATTACTGGAATTATAGATAGACTAGGGCATGCCCGTACTATATCTATATCTAAAATTATATCCCCCCCTCTATTTACATGAAATGGTTTGGTCCATGAAATGTTTTGGTCCATTCGCAACGCCAAAGCGAACGGCGAACGCTTTACATGAAATGGTTTGGTTCATGAAATGTGTTGGTTCATTCGCAACGCCAAAGCGAACGGCGAACGGCTTGCGAGTACAGTGACAATCCCCCCCCCCCCCTCTATTTAGATGAAATGGTTTTTATTAGTTTTAAAACATAGTTTAACGCCAACATAGCGCCAACATAGTTTGCAAACGTGAAATAAATGAATACGCTCTCAAATGTGCCATCCGAGGCAGAGTGTGTCCGCCACGTTCGGCACACGCGATAGTTCGCTGCTCTCTGATTGGTTGAATCGTTTTTTGGACATAGCTCGGTAAGTAATTGTCCGATTAATATGAAACCTTGAAAAGGCACATCCTCGGGTCCCCAGCAATATACCTGGCAAGTTAAAAGTATATCGGACCCGTGGTTGTCGAGAAACAGCGGTCACAGACAAACAAACGTACAAACATACAAACAAACAGAGATTACTGGAATTATAGATAGACTAGGGCATTGCCCGTACGTGGGTGCCCGTTCCTTGCCAAAAAAAAAAAAAAACGCTACCCGTACGCTCTACCCCGCCCGTACGCCCGTAAACAAAAAAAACAACGCTCTTCGCTTCCGCCCTTCGCTCTGACTGAATTGGGAAAAATAATGCGCATAAGAAAACGAATTACGAACCGTAATGGCGGTCAGCTCGTAACGCGCTCAGCTCCGCTCGTCTCACATCGGCCACGCCTACGCAACAAAGCGTTCTGTGATTGGCTGCCGGAAGTGAAGTCTTCACTGTCCGGAAGTTCGCAAATCGCAGTTCCGATGAATCGTTTTAATTTAATCGCAGTTTGAATTCGTTTTAAAACATAGTTTAACGGCAACATAGTTTTCCAACGTGAAATAAATGAATACGCTGTCAAATGTGCCGTCCGAGGCAGAGTCTGATCGCCACGTTCGGCACACGTGATAGCTCGCTGCTCTCTGATTGGTTGAAGCGTTTTTTGGACATAGCTCGGTAAGTACTTCTCCGATTAATTTAAAACCTTGAAAAGGCACATCCTCGGGTCCCCAGCAATATACCTGGCAAGTTTCAAGTATATCGGACCCGTGGTTGTCGAGAAACAGCGGTCACAGACAAACGTACAAACGTACAAACAGAGATTACTGGAATTATAGATAGACTAGGGCATGCCCGTACTATATATATATCTAAAATTATATCCCCCCCCCTATTTACATGAAATGGTTTGGTCCAAAGCGAACGGCTTGCGAGTGGTGACAATCCCCCCCCCTCTATTTACATGCAATGGTTCGGTCCAAAGCGAACGGCTTCCGGAGTTTGGTAAAGAAATCGCCATCGCGTACACAAACGCGCAGGAAAGCGAATGAATCGCAAATTCGTTTTTATTAGTTGTAAAACATAATGCCCAATTATTCAATTAGCGCCAACGTATTTTGGCTGTTTGCAATTTAATCGCAAGGCAAAGTAGAAAGAGAAGAGGGAAAAAAAGAAAAGCCTTGCCTTGCTGCAAACAGCTGCTGCAAACAACAACAACAGGGAAGGCTTCACTGTCCGGAAGTTGGCATATCGCAGTTACGATTATTTTAGTGTTAATGGCCAATTATTCAATTAGCGCCAACGTATTTTGGCTGTTTGCAATTTAATCGCAAGGAAAAGTAGAAAGAGAAGAGGGAAAAAAAGAAAAGCCTTGCATTAACGCATTAACGCTTGCATTGCATTAACGGTTCGGCACACGTGATAGTTCGCTGCTCTCTGATTGGTTGAAGCGTTTTTTGGCCATAGCTCGGTAAGTACTTGTCCGATTAATTTCAAACCTTGAAAAGGCACATCCTCGGGTCCCCAGCAATATACCTGGCAAGTTTCAAGTATATCGGACCCGTGGTTGTCGAGAAACAGCGGTCACAGACAAACACACAGACACACAGACACACAGACACACAGACACACAGACACACAGACACACAGACACACAGACACACAGACACACAGAGATTGCTGGAATTATAGATAGATGAACAAAAAGAAGAAAGACCTTAGTATTGCATTTTTTTCTTTTAATGTTAGCTCGATTGATTCAGTATTTAGAGAATTTCACACAAAAAATCTATGTAAAACTGTATTGAAATTGAAGTGAAATGTTAAGACAAATTGCATTTTGTAGGAAAAATATCAAAAAAAAAAAATTACATTGTTGAAATTATTTAAATGAACAAAAAAAAGAAAGACAGAGCTTAGTGTTAGACAGAGCTTAGTCTTGGACAGAGCTTAGCATATATATATATATATATATATATATATATATATATATATATATATATAAATGTTAGCTCAATTGAATCAGTATTTGGAACAAATTTTGGGAATAAAGAAATTGGAATTCTTTGTCTTACTATAATTCACCAAATGTCCGTCCGTCTGTCTGTCTGTTTGTTCAAAGGTAACGTAAAAACTGCTGAACCGATCGCAAAGATATTTTTGGTGGATAATCATGGGATCTCCAGGAGTAAAATAGGCTATTTAGTTTTCCCAATTTCAGCTTTAGTCTCCAGCATTCTCAGGTTTGGACTCCTGCATAACATTCGCGTTCGCATAACGTTCATTGTTCTCATTGTGACGACTAGCAACGGTACCCGCCCTATGGGCGGGGCTTCAATTGGGAGGCCCAAATGAAAAGGCTAAATATCAGAAATTGAAGGCTTTTTTTCTTTTAAACGATTTATATAAACATCCGTTAAATCTCCATCAGTGCAGTCGTTTGTGCGGCACCCGGGAAAATAACGTCATGCGGGAGCAAGTATCAGCAGAATGTGGCAGTGTGGGAGTCCACGTTTGCACCGATCACTGCACCGTGTGCCACACAAACGGCTGCACCGATCGCTGCACGGCTGCATCGATCGGATGTGGCATGAAGGAGGATCTGCACTTCGGCATGAAGGAGGAGCAGATCTAACAGATCGCTGTCTCCATCGATCTTGCCAAGGCCGTAACAGCTATTGGCCCAAAATCCTTTTAACTGTTGATTTGGTACAGTTACACGTATCGCGAATTTGGTACACATATCTGGAGTACATACGACATAGTGATTGTGAACACGATTATCGATCACGATTCACGATCACGATCATCATGATCATAGTGTATCGATCACGATTTGAAACAAGATGGAATAATATTTACCGATATGAACAGTGATGTGGCTTTTATTGAAATTCTAAAGATACTGTTTAGATTTTGATGATTTGCGTGTGATATGATTCAACGGATGTTCATATGAATCGTTTAAAATAAAAAAGCCTTCAATTTCTGATATTTTGCCTTTTCATTTGGGCCTCCCAATTGAAGCCCCGCCCATAGGGCGGGTACCGTTGCTAGTGATATTTAATTCAAGCAATGTAAATGCAATAATTATTGCCAGTAAAACAATTGTTAAAATATTCCAACGGACCGTTTCCCTTGGACAAGCACGATATGATGGGTATTTGTGAATGAAACTCGTTTGAATGGTGCGTAATTATACAGCCACAAATCTTATAAATCAGATCGGTGCTCAATTAAGACAGATTGATATATAACGCCACCTAATGAGCTGAAATATCCCCAGATTTTTGCAGAAATCAAAAGGAGTCAATTTGACTAAACACCAAAAGGATAAAATGTAATGCTACATGGACTGTTCAAAGGTGACATGGACTTTCTAAAGAGTAGAACATGCAGTAATAATTATAGTTCAATGTATGATGATAATTGCCTTGTTTGAGTAATTTTTCAAGGTGGTGCCATCAATGCTGCTCAAAGCATTCTGGGTAAAACCAAGATGGCGGTCAAACTAGTCACATGTTCTGTGGACAAAAGTACGTAATTAAGTTACTTGTGATGAAATAACATCAAACCAGCTGAAATTCATAAGAGAACGTGTGCACATTTTGGCAATCTGGGCAGGATTGGTTCTTGCTGAGAAACGTTCTCGACTTGTCATGAACACCCTGCAGCTCTGCCATGACTATGAGCCACCATTGTTATTTAAAATTATGTCTACTCGTATATTGAAAAACAACCAACAAACGTTGGTCTTTCTTGAACTATTGTTTCTTGTTCCAAGAATATTTTGAATGCCCACATGTTTTATAAGAAAGCTATACAATGCTCTGAATACGAATTCTGTGAAAGTAATATGATAGTTTCTGGAAAAGTTGTGCATAATTGTATAGCAATAAAAAAGTTTTTTTTAAAGCTCTTTAGAAATAAAGCTGGAGAATTATATTGCAGCAATATATAAATATTGAAGAAATAATCTGGAAAGTTACAAAACAATAAATAGTATCGACACCTATAAAACTCTAAAATGCTACAATTAATATAAAATACATAAATATATGGTAGTTTTAAAAGAGATAATATTGGGATTGCTATATGATTTGTAAATAAATAATTTAATACCTCTATGGGTTCATGTTTTTTAAAAATTTGATGCTAATAAAATTTTAATTCAGATAATCGCTGTTGCCTAGATTACCAACACCTGCATTTCAAATCACATCAGTGGTCTGACACTTTGTATGAACAAAATTCAACTTACTTAGAGCATTCCACATACGTTCTCATAATAATTGTAAAATACTTTGTGTTAAGGTGCACTTCGATAGCATCGAGATCAATTTGTTCAATAAATTTCAAGAAAATAAACATCAGGTTTCAATTGTAAGCTTTGAAAAGGTTTTTTTTTCCATGCCATGGAATGGATTGCTACAGAAGATCACCTTGAGAATGCAGACATTGAAGCACAGTCACACAAGAGGATGCAAGAGCAAGGTTAGACAACAAAGCAAAGCCTGCCTTCCTGGAAAGGACCTGAGAGGGCTAAAGCAAATTGAGAATCGAATATGTTGCTTTACATTCGCAGCATGATCCTTAAGTATCCGGAGAATCTCTTCAAATTTTGAATTGGCTTTTAAAAGAGGCCTAATGAAAACAAGTATCTGGTCCAACTGACTGTTGATGAAGAAGAGAAGTGCAAGGAAGTTTTTTTCTACAATCAGACCATGGTTGTTGATTCAGATTGAGGGGACTACGTTTATCCACCCACAACTGCAACATGCGTCTCACTGCGAATACATCCATCCATAGAAATAAGGAAAACTGTGATCGTGGCTAAAATTCAAAACATTATTTGTATTGTCAAGGTAATATGTCACTAAATTTCTGATTTGAATCGTCTGAACTGTAGTAGTATGTAAATTACATGCTGGCTGAATACTTGTATGGAAAAATCACAAACTAAATATTTCATCCCAGTGGAAGGCAGTCCCAAGGAGACAAAGCAAGAGCCATGCTGCGAACTAGCTAAGCTTTAAGGTTGTGCGAATAGCTTCATGGGATGTTGGACAAAAGCTCAAAATTGTCGAAGCGCAGATGGACGGAGAGATTTTTTTCTACTGTCAAGCACTTGACATTTAAGAGCAAAGAGTTGAACAACTTATTCACGGTTTGGCTGTGATGAAGCCTGCACGCTCCAGGGGGACAGTGAATGCATTTCACCCGTTAGGTTCACTTAAAATTCAACCCTGCGAAGGTAAGGCTCATATTAATACAGCACAAACAATTGGAAAGTCACATTATTCTGAAAAGCCAGCAAGAGGTAAAGGTGAGCGCCTCGGGGAAGTTGAGTTGCATTTAGGTTTAGAAAATAGTAAATGGAAGAAGAAAGATCAATGTTAAGTCAGGTAGAAATAAGAAATGGATGCAAAAGAAAAACGTTTCAAAAAGCATGTTCCAACTAACGGCAAAGCATGGAGAGATGAGGACAAAGGATAAAAAGGGATTCGGTCATGCAGTGGCTGTGTTCTTTGCCTGACTAGCGGAGTGTGACCCTGCCTGGACTGAATCGTAGAAAGGTTTGAAATGGTGTCGGGGTGGTTCGGATGATTTTATCCACACACTGAAGCCAATTGATAATTCCACGAATGCCAAAACAAAGAACTCATTTGAATAGGTTGCCCACAAGAAGAGTTCAGGGGCTAGTGACGGATAGGACACACATTCAACCACTTAAGGGATCTAAACCATTTTGTTTCGGAAAAGATGGAGGACAAATCTGACTGGTGGACTATTTAACCAGAAAGCACGACTACACTACAAATTATGTTTGCAGGAAATACTTGCAAAGGGTTTCTAAACAGACTGCGATTCTACTGCTCCTTACCTGCAAACCAGACATCAACTGAAAAAACTCAGGATGGAAAACACATCTATCCGTGTCATTTAAATTGTGTGCATAAATTAAAGCATATTTTAAATGACACAGACAAATGATGGGTTGCAGGTGACATTGCTGTTAATCCATTCAGCAAATGTTATTGGACAAATGCCACGATAGATTCAGCAATGCCAGGCATATTGGGAAAACAAAAGATGAAGTGTGCAAGCAGGGTTGGGCCCACCTGAGTTGGGCTCACATTCCTCGATGTCCTCGTCGTCTGTGGGACACTCTGCAGATGCCACAAGTAAGTCATCGGTGATCTGCAGAAAGGAAGAAATGTTCTACACATAAACATGTAGCTTCAGATTTCTTTTTATTCAAATTTGCTTTCTTTTATTGCACAATATCCTTCCATAGTTCAATGACCTCAAAGCATCCATATGTTGCTTCATTGCTATTTTTGCTGAATTTGGTGTTCCCTTATAAGGTTCAATGCAGCAAGAGGCCATTCGGCTCATCATGCTTGCACTATGGATGCCAATCTACAGTTGTGTGTCCGAACTTTACCCTTTTTAAATGCTGTGCATCAGGCAGGGAAGCAGCATGTACCATTTTTAAATCTTCGATATGATTCAGTCGGGTTTGAACCACCGACATCCCAGCATTCCAGCTTTGGCATCAACACTATGTTCACTAAGCAGCAGTAATCAATTTCAAGTTGGTAGGCCGGAAAGGGATTTGGTGACACGTTGGTTTGGTCAGTCAGTTATGTTTGTGCTGATGAAGATCGTGCAATGCCTTGGGCAATCACACAGAAGAATGATGAAAATAAACTCTTGAGGAATATGATTTCCAAAAATATCATAGCTCATGCAGCAATACTTTTAAACAACAGAATTTGGTGCTTTCATAATTTTTCATTATGGGATTAGTGGATCACGTCTTTTGATGATGAGTCCAGCAGCAGAGGGTCTAAAAGTGTTCCATTCTTGGGATACAACATTTGTCCTCATGGAGAAAATCAAAGCTTTGGGTCTTAGGATCAAGAATATGCATCCAGATGACATTGCAAGAAACCTGTGCGAGCAGAGAATTTGACGTTTTTGTGAACCTATACCCTCAATCCAGGAAACAGCATTTTGGAAAATTGGTTTCTGAGAATGTTTCACATATATTGTTTTCATACTTGTTTGAATAAAACATTTTTTAAATTTCCAATTGTCCCAATTGAAGTTGTGCTTTGGGTCCCAAATGAAGTTTTTCTAGCACCACCTGACACATAACAACAAACTTCTTCAAAATAATTTTAAAACTCTGGCTACAAAACGTAAAAAGCCGAAATGAAAGAGCGGTTTTAAGACTCGGACCATCGGCAGTAAATTCTCAAGTGGGTGGTTTTGCCTTGAACTTTCTTTTGCATTAAAAATGAAATTGTTTATTTGTGCCTTTTTCTTTCAGCTTTTTTCTTTTTCCTACACAGAACTGCTACAACAAGGTCGTTTCCCCTTTATTTGAATCATTCTGCATTGACGTTGGACAAGCTTAAGCAATTCTACATCAAAATTGCTTCCGATACGCATTATTATTTCCACAGTAAAATTACCTTTCATATCAGGATATTGATTTTGAAATTCAATAGGTTCATCCAGGCTATTTAATTTATGTCTGTAGAGGCATAAAATATTTCATACAAACATAGAAGTGTCGAGCTTGTTTCATGATGATAACCTGTTTACCATTTAGCATGCCACAGCACGTCATTTGAAGGAACTCCATTTACATATATTATGCTGTATCCATTAAATCCTTGCTGAAGAAGAGAATGTTAATCAATGTGCCACGTCACAATGGCTGGTTCATTTGTCTTCAGGAACAAGGTGCTTTTCCTGGCCTGTGATGTATTGACATTCCAAGCACAGCTTCTGAATTTGACGGTTAGGCCTTCGGAAAAGGAATGCAAAGCCGCCTTTGACAAGACTAGTTGTATCTACGCACAGCCATTCCATAAGACTGTGGGTATCCAAACTAGAAGCTTATTTTGGAAATGCAGAGAAAGACTTGATGTAACAAAACAGGTTTTCGAGCGTGAGCAGCAAATTCTACATGGTGCAGGCCATCACAAAGTAACTTACTGTCGTGAAACACATGTAGACAGGAAAGTAAGAAACGCATGGCGTCTCTAACCCAAGGTGGTGGTCAATCAGATGGTGATGATGGTGCATAGAGAAGTGGGCATGCAGGTAAAGGCAGTTCAAGTACCCACCTTACTTGATCAGTTACAGAGAGAGAAAGAAGAAGAACCACCTTTAGAGGCCATTTTTCCCAACAAAGCAGGGGCTGGCCTTTTTCGGGCACCATGGTCCCCTTTTTGAAGCAATGTTTTATGGCCGGATGCCCTTCCTGCCACCAACCCTGTTAGTCGCCTCCTGCGACACACAGGGAATTACCAGTGAACTGGTACTCAATTTGCCGACCTCGGAAGGATGACAGGCTGAGTCAACCCCCCTGGCGTTAATTCAGCGATCGACCGGGATTCAAACCCAGGATCCTAGGATCCCAAGCCAGCACCCTAACCGCTAAGCCAGTTACAGGTGAAACAATATTTGATTGGAAAACCAACTGCTTCATTTGTGGGAAAACACGCCGTTCCAAGCAGCGTGGTCACAGGTGGAGTCTGTACGACGTACGTACTTAAACTTAACAGACAATCAAGCAAAGAGAACATGTACACAACAGTCATGCAGGCTTCAGAAGAGAAAAATGACATCCAGATTATAGAATAGTTGCGAGGGGTTACTAATGGTGGCCTAGTTGCAGTTGAGGCTCGGTATCATAGGAAGAGAAACTGCGTCTCCTCATACATTAACGCACAAAACATCTAGCGGCTAGAAGAACGAGTACAGTGATGGAAGTTGATGTCCCGTTTTTGGAAGTGATGGAAGTGATGGAAGTATGTGAAGTTGAAGTGATGGAAGGCTATTCAGCAATTCATAAAGGAGTTCAGATCCCAAATAGAGTCCAAACAGGGAACTCCTAGGAGTTACTGATGAAAATGACAGTAGTCATGCAGCAGTCATGCAATGACAGCAGTCAAATGACAGCAGTCATGCATACAGGTCGCAAAAACCGAAGTTGAAATTCCAAAAAGAATGGCAAACTGGCATTCATTCCACATAAAGGTGGCTCTGATCTTGTCTGCTCAAATGACGTATCTGTGAGTGGAGCCTCTTAAGGCAAATCAACCAGCAAGAAAACTTACTTCTGCTGAATTGAGCCTGAAACCAGTAAAGATGTTTAGGCAGTGAAGGAACAATTGTGCGTCGTGCAGTTGACATATTGCAAAACCAAGTTACTCTCACAAGTAAGCTAGACGGCGAATACCACTCTCCTGGGTTGAAAATTTTAGATGTACACAGAAAAATTGGTGATCCTTTTCTGCACAAACTTATTGGTTGGATGATGAATCAAAAAATGTATGAAGACGGAGAGGATATCGACATAGACACGGGTTGCCTGAGCAAATTGCCTGTGATATTTTAACACGACCAACTTCAATCGCATAACCCAAGCATTTAGGCCTGGCAGTGTTCTTCCTCAACATCGGAAGCAGGAAGCTGATTGATATCATGAGTGTCCTAGGGAATTGCATATCCTATACAGGACTACAGACATTCATCACAGCAGCCGCTTTCCACGTGGATTCTCAACAACAAACGTCAGAGAAGAGGCGAATGCAGATACATCCCATCAGAGCGTGTGCCAGTCAACAGAGGAGGCCAGGTAACTATACCAGCAGCTGATAGCTGGGATCACAATGAACACACCATTCATGGGAAGAGGACAACACATGATATGACAAGCATTCTGGTGCAGCCAATGACAACAACTGAGCAGGTGTCCAGGTACGGTACATCAGAGAGCTGATCAAGCGGACATGAGATCCCAATACACGTCAAGTAATGTCGAATATGAAAAACCTACTCATTACATGTCGAATCAACCATTTGCATAATTTAGTTATTTGAAATCTTAACTTGTCTGTTACCACTGATATATTACCTGTTTTAAACATACACATTGTTTGAATGTGGCATGAAAATAAAAGACTGTTCCCTACAAAAAACCTGCCACAAGGCCACAACCAAAGCCGTCCATCCCCATTTCCACAGATGAGGTCAAACCACTTCAGGATAACCAGGAGATCAAAATATCACAGATGGTAGAACTCCTGTATGGATAGGTTTCATAGGAAGTTGAATAAAACGTTATTACCCTTGCCTGAGGAGAGGGTATCGCATTTGAGTCCGTTTGTGTATTTGTTACTTGCAAAATCGAAGATTTTTCAAATATATTGGTCGGTTGTGTTTGTGGTTCTGTCTGTCTGTCTGTCTGTCTGTCTGTCTGTCTGTCTGTTTGCCACCGGCCTACAGGTCACAATTTTCAACCGATCTTCACGAAACTTCAACAAATGGTAAAGTTGGTAAAAAGCAAGAAGCCTATTGTTTTTGGGGTCAAAACGTCAAAAGGTCAGCATAGGCCAAAGGTCACCAACTTTGCTAAATTTCTAAAATCCTCAATTTTCATCCGATTGACTTGAAATATGAAGAGGACTTGCATATCTGGTCACTGAATTCAACCACCAAGTATTTTTGAGGTCAACATAGGCTAAAAGGTCAACATAGGCCAAATTTCTAAAATCCTCAATTTTCATCCAGTTAACTTGAAATTTGAAGAGCATTTGTATATCTCGTCACTGAATTCAACCACCAAGTATTTTTGAGGTCAACATAGGCCAAAAGGTCAACATAGGCCAAATTTCTAAAATCCTGAATTTTCATCCAATTGACTTGAAATTTGAAGAGGACTTGCATATCTGGTCACTAAATTCAACCACCAAGTATTTTTGAGGTCAAAATAGGGCAAAAGGTCAACATAGGCCAAGTTTCAAAAATCCTCAATTTTCATCCGATTGGCTTGAAAATTGAACAGCATTTGCACATTGAGTCACTAAATAGAGAAACTAACTATTTTTGAGGTCAAAAGGTCAAAGGTCAACTCAAGGTCAACCTTCCAAAATCATCAATTTTCATCTGAAAAATCGTCACTTTTCTTTCTATTGACCCAAGCTTTGATCAAGATTGTCAATTCTAATCTTGATGAAATGGACAATTTGCTGCATCAATGGAATTTTTTTTTCTTGGGGGGGGAGGGGGGGCGGATTTTGCAAGTATCGTACTCCGCATGATGTCTTCTTGTTTGTTTGTTTGTCCGCACAGAATAAATACGATTTTCTTTGCAACGGTTGGTCTGATTGATAGGAAATTTTCACCAGAGGTGCAACTCCACCTGGAGAATATTTTTATGATAATTATGACTTCACAGGTCACGTGGTTCGGCCGCCATCTTGGAAAAACCGAAAAACTTTGCACCTCTATATCTCCGAAAGCGCTGAATAGAAAAAATTGAGACATGGCTCATTGTAAAGAACTCTCCATTGGGAATACAATATGTTAATGACGATGTCATAGGTTCCTCCATTATGACATCATAATTCGACAAGTATAAAACTTCATCCGATCAAGATGAAATTTCTTGAGCATAATCTAGGAATAAATAAGTTTAGAAAAAAAAGATGATGACGTCACCAGTCACGTGGTTCGGCCGCCATATTTGTTTTAACACAAAAGCCTTAAAAAACACTGAAAACACATCCTGGCGAGGGTTTGCAATCTCCGATTACTCTTTCTTGTTATACTTGTACAGCACTCATATGTTAATGTTATGTAAAATGTATATTGTATTTAATGTGTGTTACAAACTGTACTTCTAGAGATATGCATTGCAATAGTTTAAGTGTTCAAATAAAGTCAAGGTTACCAGGTTGAATACCTCTATTTAATATGAATCACATGTGTCAATATTGTACACAGGAGCGTCGAGAGCAAACCCGGCCCCGAGGCAAACAACCTCTGGGCCCCAGTCCCCGCCCTTTCTCTCTTTTATAACTTTTTAAGGAACCTTTTTTTCATGAAAAACAAAAATCTTTTAAAAAACAAATGTTCGCTTTTATTTAGCCGTATGATAGAAAATAAAGGAGATAGCGGGACGTTTGGACCGATTGAGTCAATTCGCACCCTCGGCTGTTGAACACTATTTCTCCATAAGATTGGCAAAAAAAATGCGGGAGTAGATGGTTAAGAATTTCTTTTGGACAAAGAGGGTACAAACCCATTTCTTTGTAACGCATATTTTTGGTTAATAACCATTTTCTATAGAGTTTGAAACTGTACCATTAACAGTGGTAAATGTTTTGTTTCTGGCAAGAAATCCGCGGCAAGGAAAGCAAAATTAGCTTCTGGGTTTAAATGTAACGATGAGGAAATGAGGATGAGGAGGAAATGAGGATGAGCCGATGAGGGGTTTCACTGTAGTGTTGAAATTTTTTTTACAGGAGAAGCTCGGGCCCCTCAACGGACCCCGGGCCCGAGGCAGCGACCACACCTGAGCCCTCTCGATGCCCCCAATTGTACATAATAAAACAGGAGAGAAACATCGAATACACAATATGTGGAAATAAACAGTGTACCACGAGTATACAAGCAGTATTTGTTACAACAGGAAAATCCATACATTAAGAATATGAACCAAATATAGCATTGTAATACAATATTGCATGGGTGGGTGTGAGAGATTATTTGCTTATCAGAGAAATTTGGAGTTTAGGGAAGCAATTTTTATGTACTGGAAACATCAGCTTCCTTTGTCTCTTCCCCCCCCCCCCCCTCTTCCCAGGGTTTTAGTAGAGATCTGCTAAAATTTGGTGGAGATCCGGAAAAAATAGGAAGTCGCTTCCGCCCCCCCCCCCCCCAACCCCACCCTACCCCACATCCCACCAACCCTGGGGGAAGACGGCGGGGGGAGGGGGGGTTCCTCATGCCTTCACCTGAACCTGGGGACTACCAACACGTATGCAAAATTTGGTGGAGATCGAGCCAGCTCTATTTCTTTCTATAATTTTCAGATATACATACATACATACACACATCCACACACACCTTTTCAGATGTACATACATACATACATACATACATACACACATACACATACAGATAATTGCCTTATTTAATATAGTAGCCGGCGAAGCCGGTGTTGTGAATGAACGCGTACGTATTATGTTGAAAAGCCAGATTTTGCTGGATCCTTTGAGAATTTCGAAGCTTTGAAGCATCAAATCGCTCCATGGAGGCCGCCATCTTGCGGATGGGGAAGTATGTATAAACAATTGCGAAAAAGTTAAATAGGAGTTTGTTTCACCCATCTTTTTTTTAGCCGGCGAAGCCGGTGTTGTGAATGAACGCGTATGATGTTGAAAAGCCAGATTTTGCTGGATCCTTTGAGAATTTGAAGCTTTGACGCACCAAATCGCTCCATGGAGGCCGCCATCTTGCGGATGCAGAAGTATGCATAAACGATTGCGAAAAAGTTCAATAGAGGCTTTGGTAGAATAATTGCTAAAGCTTGTTCGATATTAATGCATAATGGTTCAAATTAAGGGGAAATGACCCGGAAACAGTTCTGTACACAGAGCAGAAAACTACAAGAAAAAACCCCACAGATAAGTAATTTCACCGAAGGAAGGATGGAGATTATGTTTTCATCCTGTTTGTCTGTCTGTTTGTGATGAGGATATGTCAAAAAGTTGTGGATGGATTCGGACAAAAAAACATGGTGAACATGTTGGGTGCGTGACAAGAACAAGCTGATTCGATTTTGGTTCAGGTCCGAATCCAGATCCGGCCTATTAGTGGATCCAAAAGGTAAACTGTTCAGCCTGGTGCTTTTCCAGTGCCATTCTACTTTTTAATGCAAAATAAAGTTTTAGGCAAAACCAACCACTTGTGAATTTACTGCTGAGGGTCCGAGTCTTAAACCCCTCTTATAGCCATATTTTATGCCATTTGGTGTTATGTGCCAGGTGATATTCCAAGTGTAAGAAAAATTCCAATTGGTACCCCAAGCACAACTTCAATTGGGACCCTGATATTTTATTCAAACAAGTATTTATTCATATTCCGGTGTTTTTCCCAATCACAGGTTCAGTACTGCCGAAGCAGTTTCTTGGCAAGGGTTGCACTTGGTGGTTTTCCATTGACGTCCGAGGAGTAGTTAGGGGCTGGAATTTGTAACTTGTTCACGATGCCGGCGATAGCTCACCTACTCTTTGCAACGAACACGGTGGGATCTTTAACGTCCACCAACGAATTCCGGGAGACAGGACGCCCAGTTTAACTTCATGTGAAACACCGGGATGACAGTGTATGGCTTTGTCAGGATTCAAACCCAGGCTAGAGATGAGTGTGCCTACCTCTAGGTCTAGACCATCCTGGCAGCCTTTAAGTATGAAAACAATATTTTGAAAACAGCATCATTCTCAGAAACCAATTTCCCAAAATGCTGTTTTCTAGATTGAGGGTATATGTGCACAAAAAGGTCAAATTCTCAGCTTGCACAGGTATCCTGAAATGTCATCTGAATGCAGATTTTATGAATCCTGAGACACTTGGGTTTGATTTTATCTATGAGGACAAATGTTGTACCATGGATTTGGGTACCCCTTAAATTGGGTGGGCCTTCTGCTGGATGTAGATTAATAGAACTGATTAATTGAGAGACAATTATCCCATGTAGCACAGGCGAAGGCAGAATTAAGAAATGCGTTAAGGGGTAGGTCCCTATGTATGAACATGTTCTCCCTTTTTATTTCTTTTTTTTGTAGGGCTCATGGAAGAGGTGGAGCAGAATGAAAATGGGAAAACACCAACAGCAGAGTAAAAGTGAGAGTGAGATGAAGGGGATCGCTGGGGAGAACGACACAGGGGAGTAAAGGAGCTGCACAAGCCGAATTAATCACAGCAAGAAGAGGAAGGTGAAAGCGGGGATGAAACAGAAAAGGAACAAACCAACTGACAACTACCAAAGAAGAAGAGGTGAAGGAGAGGGGAAAAAAAATCAAAATAACCTGGATAAAGGAGAATGCTTGGAAATCGGGTCAGTTGGGGTAGAAGAGATCATGAGTATTGATGTGGATGACCTGCAATCTGCTGCTAAATCTAAGTTTATTGCTTTCTTGAGCAGAGCAATTTTTTTCACAACAACAACAACAAACATCAACTATTGGGACGCCTCTTTGTGGTGGTTGTACCCCTCAATACAAGTTGGGGGCCAAATCTTCCCCATTTTCCCTGCTGCCCAGACTCGTCAGGGCAGCGCAGTCACGGTCAAGAGTGCCGATCGGTCCCCCATGGAATGGCCCATTCCCTCTTGCCTCTCTCTCTTTCTTTCTCTCTCTCTCGCCCCCTGTTGGCCGTTTGTGTGTTGGGCGTGGCAATATGGCGGCTGTGCATTTGTGGTGAGTTGCGAGCTGCTCCAACTTTCGATCTGTCTACACCCCCCCCTCCTTTTTGGTCGTTGTTCTCACCTTTCCTTTCCATTTTTGGTTATTTTCACATTGTGTATTCTCTGTCTCCCCCCCACCACTCCATTTTCATCAAACCCGGTAGGCTACCACAACCCTCGTCCTCCCTTCCCATTTTTCCTCCCCCCACCTCCCAGTTCCACGCCCGTTCCCCCCGCTCGTTCTTGCCTTCCTCCAACCGTCCCCCCTCCCCCGACTCCTTCCCCTCGCCCCACTCGTTCCCCTCACCCCCCTCCTCACTTGTGTTGCTATCTCTATTATTTTTTTCCACTATAGGTGAGGGCGACACTACCGGAAGTAAGCTGTAACACGTGCCCTTTTGTGGTTTGTTTTCAACGTATCCAATCACATGACTGTTGTCGCGAAGGGTGCACTAACCGGAAGTTACGTAGTTCCGCAGGCGGCTATACAAACATTTCGTATTATTTTTCATAAAACTTTATATTGTTAGAAAGAGAATTACTTCTAGCTTGTCGGAAAGTTACAATTTTAAAGATCAGACAAGAATTAAGCGAGTTATGATCAAATAACCTACACCGTTTCCATAATTTCTGGCTGTAACACGTGCCCCTTTGTGGTTTGTTTTCAACGTATCCAATCACGTGACTGTTGTTGCGCAGGGTGCACTAACCGGAAGTTACGTAGTTCCGCGGGCGGGCGGAGAAAGAGAGAGAGAGACAGAGACAGAGACAGAGACAGAGACAGAGACACAGAGAGAGAGACAGAGACAGAGAGAGAGAGAGAGAGAGAGAGAGAGACAGAGAGACAGAGAGACAGAGAGAGAGAGAGAGAGAGAGAGAGAGAGAGAGAGAGAGAGAGAGAGAGAGAGAGACAGAGAGACAGAGAGAGAGAGAGAGAGAGAGAGAGACAGAGACACAGAGACAAAGACAGAGACACAGAGACAGAGACAGAGACAGAGAGACAGAGAGAGAGAGAGAGAGAGAGAGAGAGAGAGAGACTTTTATGTGCTTTTATAATAAAAGTATCAAAACACACATGGAAGAACACCGCAAAATTTTTACAAGAAAAAGAAAGTTGTACAAGCAAAAAGAATGTATATACATGTATATGTGGACATTGAGCGTAAGTATAATTTACAAAAACAAACTCAACACCTCATCTGTAAAACAATCGTCGTTCACACTGCCGAAACTTATCCGCGCCGACACTATTCCTTTAAAGCAAAACAGCACATTTTCATCTCTGCCACTCAATTTGATCTTTCTAGTTTTATATATTGCGAGTTTAGCAATTCCGCACAGAAAATTCAAGAAAGGGACCGCTGTCTTGTTCTTGGTGCTCCTTTCAATGCCATACACAAAAATTGCAACAGAAAAAACAAACTGAAATTTATAAAAGAGCTGTTGGAGGAAACAAAAAAGGGGTACCAATCTCTTACATTTCACAAAAGCATGGGTCACATTTTCAGCCTCTTCACAAAAAGGACAAACATTCAGTACAGAAGGATCAAACTTATTAAGTAAGTATTTGGTGACCAGGGCTTGATGAACTAATCTCCAATTTAAGTCTCCGGTTCGACCTAAGGTTGGAGACCTATACATCTCTTTCCACACTGGAGATAGGAACGAATTAGCCGGAATGATCTCATCCCACCGATTTTTTAAAGGTTTTGTGAAACTCGGTATAAGCACCTCTTGGCATATCCCATAAATAACTTTTTTTCCCATCACATGGAACACACCGCAACCATCTGACTTTGAGAAGACACCCTGTTGTTTTTTTGAGGTGACTTGGAGCTCGGGGAAATAGAGACGAGAGTCCACCACTTCATCTGCCCCAGTCCACCCGATATTTAATTCCCTGAAAGTTTGAATCACAACTCTCAAAACTTTGTCCACCATTCTAGATGACCGAACCCCCACTTTTGATGTGAGAGAACCGGTGGATAACCATCCATTTAGGGAAGGCTTCATCAGGTCTCGCACTCTGTTTATTCCATTACAGGTGAAGCAATGCATAAATGACCTGGAGGTTGAAATTTCAGGGAATAAAGGATTCAGAACCAATGGCTCATGCATATATTTTTTTGCATCGTAGGACACCTCTAATCGTTGTATTCCAAGGACTTGCCAGGCATTCAGAAGGCTCTGATGAAACTCGGGGAGCAGAGTCGTGTTGACATGCTGCAGGTCCATGAGGAAGAGCTCTCGGTCATACTTCAACCCATCTGCTTCCTGCAGCCAAGCGTTTGTGAGAGGCCGCCACAGGACACACTCACCATACAATAAACGCTTTATCGTCCACATGCGGAAAGCCATTATCCGACTCGGAACATGTATCAAGCTTTGGCCACCTGCATTTCGGGGTCTGCACACCGTGTCTGGTCCAAGCCAATGGTGGCCTCCCCAGAAAAACTGAGTTAGAACCCTCTGAATGCCTGTGACCAAGTATCTCGGAGGTTGGAGGGGGATAACTTTATGCCAAATAAAAGGAACCACCAGGTTATTTATTATTGTCACCCTTGCCTTAAGCGATAGAAGGTGGTGCAACCGTTTCCATCTAGCCAGTTTCTGCTTAATTCTTTCCAAGAAACCCTCCCAATTTTTTTGTTCATATGCTTGGACTCCGAGAAATAACCCTAAATATTTAAACCCGTCTTTGTTCCACTGCATTCCTCCTGGTAACACAGGCAGAGCTGAGGAAGGTGGACTGGGGCCCACCCATAAGGCAACACTTTTGTTCCAATTTACTTTTGCCGTGGAGGCGAGCTCAAACTGGGACAGACATCGAAAGACCTCACCCACATCATTTTGGCTGGAAACAGCAACACAAATGTCATCCGCATAAGCTGAAGTAACCATTTTGTGGTTTTTTGTTAAGGAGACTCCTTTCACTGAGTTTCGGAGCAAAGCTAGTAAAGGTTCGACCGAGAGACTGTATAGCATTCCTGAAAGCGGGCAGCCCTGATGGATGCCTCGCTGAAAGGGAAAAGGGCAACATAAGCTGTTGTTTACCTTCAACAGACAGGATGCATTTTCATACAACAACTTAACATAGGAAACAAAATTTTGTCCAAAACCAGCTCTCTGTAGTACAGCAAACAAAAAAGAATGGTCAACACTGTCAAAAGCTTTTTCTTGATCTAAATGAACCAAACCAAAACCATGAGATGTAGTACGACCGAGACTGATCAAGTCTCTCACCAAAAAAATGTTATCGTAAATAGAAGGCTCAGGAACACAATAAGACTGATCAATATCAATCAAAAGGGGGATGACTTCCTTTAGACGTATCGCGAGCGCCTTCGACAATATTTTATAGTCCGTATTTAGGAGTGACACAGGCCGCCAATTTGTGGCGTCTTGCAAGTTCCCTTTTTTTGGAAGGAGACACAAAACTGACCTCCGGCAACTTAGTGGCAATTCACCTTGTTCAAGGCTATCATGAAAGATGTCAAGTAGAGTAGGGCCTAGAATGTCCCAAAAGGCCTTGTAAAATTCAACTGGGAGGCCGTCAAGTCCAGGGGCTTTCCCATCTTGAATTCCTTTAAGAGCAACAGTAAGTTCTCCGAGAGAGATGCCAGGCTCCAGTTGTTGTCGCTGGTCTTCAGACAAAGATGGGAGCAGTTCAAACATCTCGTTTCTGTTTTCCTGGTTCACAGTTCTCAAGGCAAACAGCTTTGAATAAAAGTTTCGTAATTCATCTTTGATGTCACTTTGAGAAGACAGAAGCGCACCGGCAGAAGAGCGCAAAGCGTGAATTTGTTGAGGGATCTTGGCTGTCTTTTCCAGGTTGAAAAAGTCTTTGTTTGGTTTGTCAAGTTGGATATTGTCCATTCGCAGTCGGACGAAAGCACCAGATGCACGCTCTCTCACCATTTCAGCCAGTAGTGTTCTTTTCTCTGACAACTGCTGGACATTTTCGTTGGACATTCCAGATTTCTGCTCACAATAAAGTATATCGTTTTTTAAGGCAGTTATCACACCGAGTGTGTTACAGGTATTATAACGACAGTATTGCTGGCAAAAACACTTAATTTGGGATTTTGTGCAATCCCACCATTGCCTTAAATTTAGGTAGGAAAACTTTTGCATTTCACATTCCTTCCATACCATTCTGAATGCTTCTTTGAAATGCTCACTTTGTAAAAGTTTGACATTGAAAGTCCAATATGCACTTCTACACACGTGATGAGGTAGGCCACATACAACAACAACCATGTGATGATCAGAAAAACCAGATGGCCTTATATATGAATTCTTGACAAGATTTACCTTATCATGGTTAACATAAATTCTATCCAAACGAGCCATTGTCAAAAGATTTCTTGCGGCACAAACCCACGTGTACTGCCGGATATTAGGGTTCTGTACCCGCCACACATCCACAAGTTGAAATTTTTTAATGAGCTGTGCCAAAGGCCTTGCACTCGGTGGATGAGGCTCAGGAGTGTTTCTATCAAGTTGTGGGTTGAGGGTACAGTTGTAGTCTCCCCCCAAGCAAACCAACATGGACAGGTCAATAGTGCTTAAAAAACCTGCTAACTTGTGAAGAAAAGCACTTCTTGCAGAGTTCGCACTAGGGCAGTATACATTAGTCGTGCAAATCTTTTGGTTACCGCTGACAAACTCCACAGATAGTAAATGGCCCTTGCAAATTTCTCTACATCTGATCTCCAACGGCTGGAGTCTAGGATGTAAGACTACTGCAACACCAGCCTTGGCATCAACGAAAGCACTGGAGAAAAAGTGACAACCTTTAAAGATATTACGCCAATACACCACTCAACCTCAGAAGACTGATTTGCATGCGTCTCTTGTAACATCAGCACATCAATTTTTTCATTCTGAAACATTTGAAACACCTGGAGGCGACGCACACAACTGCGACCACCGTTGATGTTTAAGGATGCTACTTTTATCTCCACTCTGTTAACTATTCATAAAGTTCCTTGCCCGCTCGAGTTACACATTTTCTTAGCCTCTGGAATTGAGGTTCTGACATGTTAACCTGATAAGGTTCACAAATCATGTTCTTTGCAGTCAAAATAAAATCATGCAGATTCGGAAAGTAGTCTTTGATTTTTACATGTCTTTTCCTGAACGTTTCTTCAAGGAACTTGATAACATTTTCTTGAGAAACCATGGTGATGGTATTGTCATCACATGCCTCACTCTCTTGAGCACTTGAAGCACTAAAGAGTGGAGTAGAAGAGGTTTCATCAGAATCAAGTGCTTCATCTTGATCTGCATCTTTTCCTCCTATTTGCTGAACACTTAGTTTTGGAAACAGCAATTCTACAGGGTCAAGGACCTCCGCACTCTTTGCAGACCCTTCCAAATTTACCATATCCTCTGTGGCTATAAGTATGTCCCCCACCTCATCATCCCTTTCATTTTTATCTGTCAGGGAAGGGTTAACGTTATCCTCACAGTCGCAAGGACTTTCCCCTTTATCTATTTTTTCCTCACTAGCAGATCCAGCTGCTAACTTGTCTGAGCGAGTTTGGTTATCAGGACAAGGACTTACCACATCCTGAGAGGATCGACTATTTTCCGGGTCATACTCAATCTCAGCAAGTGGTGCCAGCGAATCTTCCTCATGTGCACACACTTCCTGTACCATCTCCATTACCGCCAAGGAGTTTCCGGTGTAGGCCTCACCCTGGAGGTCCTGCGAACCTGACACGATCTGAATCTTATTTTGTTTTTCTTCGGAATCACAGGATTCATCACTTGAACGCTTCTGACCTTTTTTCCTGGTGTCCACTACGGATACTTCCATGGTATCGTCCGCACTGTCGTGTACCGTGGACGAAATGAGAGAGGGTTCAACCACTTTTATTCCCACCTTAAGTGGAGGGGCAGGGTTAGTCACCTCACGTTCTAAGTCTATCACTCCCTCCCCCACCCCCCCGGTCGGGGGGGACGGGTCTGGCGCTTCACTCACCGCAGTCGGTGCGGTGGGTGGATTAACCACTCGATCTGCCTCCTCCCCTTCATGGTGCGGTGAAGAGTAGTCGCTCCTCACCAAACCATCCGCGTTCCTGCGGTTTAACCGCATTGGGACAGGCACTCCTCACATGCCCGTAAGCCCCACACTCGAAACACGTCATAGCCTCCGAGGAGGCATACATTTTGTATTCAAAGCCGTTGATTTTCACACTCAACACGACATTGAGCGTTTTTACATTTGCAGGCAGTATCATGTACACCACTCTCTTAAAGGACATGACATGTTTGAATCGATCGCAAACATTTCGCATCGGCACCATCGAAATCCTCGATACGACCTTACCGAACTTGTTTAATTGTTCACGTAACTCCTCATTTCTAATAAATGGCGGGATATTACTGATGTTAATCTTTACCGTCGGGGCTTGTAAAGCAAACACAGAGAGGAACGTGTTCGGTTCAATGAACAAGCCTTGTTCGACTACACTCGCTACCATGTGCTCCTCGGACAAAAAAACGACAAATTTCTTATTCATACGAGAGGCAGCGTGAATACTGTGTGCACCAACGATGTTTCCAATGGCGGAAAGCACATCGTTAATTTCCACCTCGTTGGGAGGAACACAAGCTGGCCCGTGTTTACGAGTTAGCGATTCGTACGTATCAATGCGGAAACGTTCGCCCGCCATTCTAACTCGACCAAAGAAAAGTTCGTAGCCAAGAACCGAGAGAACCCAATGTTTGTCGAACACCAACAAACAGATCAAATTCCCACCCCCCCCCCCCCCTTGTCCGGACCGGACAAGAAGGTATCAAACCTAAATAATCGAGCTAAAGTAAATAAAAAACGTGCGTTCTAAGCACAAAAATGGCTTACAAAGCGCCGTCAAAGCCAGTAGGCCGCACCCAACAAGGGCCCGCTCTCAATCCTCTCTCTCTCGAAGACAAGGGTGCAGAACGGATGAAAACACAATGCCGAAGCACACAAGATGGAGAAGGAGAGGGAGCGGGGGGGGGGGGGCAGGGGAGGGGAGGGGAAAACGCAACGGGCTCACCAAAGCACAGAGCAGTTGCTCACAGCCGCCATGACGCCACACCCAACGCACCGACAGGTGGCGACAGAGAGAGAGAGAGAGAGAGAGAGAGAGAGAGAGAGAGAGAGAGAGAGAGAGAGAGAACGAGAGAACGAGAGACCACGCTTTTCGGTGAGATCGAGGGGTGAGTCCATCGGCACTCTGACGGGTTGACGTGATTTCTCGCCCTTTTTCTCATTGAGAGGTGTGTTTCCTCGTGATAGTTTCGCTCGTGCTGGTGTACGCCGAGTATCACTTTTCCCTTTTTTTCCCGACTGGTACAGAAAACTGTCCACCCTCCCCAAATCCATCTCGGCTTAGGCTGAGGGTTTTCCGATTGTCGTAATGTCGGCACGTTCCCGCTACGCTGCCTTCGAGGGCTTGATGCGGAAACATGGCCTGGTTTGCGTTCCCCCTAACGAGGTCACCGTGGAAGACATCGTTATTGCGGTGGGTAACATAATCGGGCTCGAGAAAATTCGTGCAGCTTCACGGATGAACAAACACCTGGCAATATTCGTAGCTGAAGAGCAGCTTGTGCATGAAATTGTGGCGACCGTTTTGTCCACCGAGAATGGACATTTTGGCCTGGTCTCCCCACTGGACACCCCAGCCGTGAAAGTCTTGATATCAAATTGTGCCCCATTCCTGAAAAATGATTTAATTTTAAAAGAGCTTTCTCGGTATGGTACAGTGGCATCGGAGATCACGATGTTATCTCTAATGTGTCGCAACGAGCAGGCGCAACAGATCAGGTCCTTCCGGCGGCAAGCGTACATTGTGTTTCCTGCATCCAATGCGGACAAGGTGCTCAACGCGGTATTTACGTTTCGTGTGGATAATCACGAGTACCAGGTATATGCGTCCACGGAAACGTTAAAATGTTTCGGTTGTGGGAACTTTGGGCATCTAAAACGGTTTTGTCCACAAATTGCCCCTGCAGTGGCTGAGCAGACAACACCCACTGATACTGTAACAGAAAACGTACCACCGACATCGAAAACCTCCGAAAATGAAAACGTTTGGGGTTGGTTTTACACTCGTCTCCTCTTTGAGAAAGAGGAAAACACCTTGGAATGTCCCTCCACCCCGTAAGGAAAAGAAGGTGGTGTTAGACTCTGATGCATTGGACTCAGTAACACCTGATAAAACATCGATGAGTAATCGATATTAAGTATTGCTAAATGTGAATGCAGATCCTCTGCCTGCTGCCGATATGGACCCTCAGCCTAATGTGGAGGAGTTGCATGTGCCACCTCCAGGTGAGGTTGGAGTGCAAACTATGTTAAATCCTTGTGCGGATTATGACAAGTCGGGTCAAGACTCGACTGGGGGGAAAAAAGAGCAAATTTCGACCCCTCCGTGTACCAACGCACCTGATGGCGATCTTTCAAATCAAATAGTCGTTGTACCGGCCAATTTAGAAAATGTACCTGAGAACAATGATTGTCCCGAGGAAGAACCTCAAATTGTGCAACAGGTTACAGAATCGCCCCTCACCGCCACATTACCCGGGGTTCTGGTGGAACCTCTCCCTCAACCTCTTCCTACAGAAACAGGGCAGGATGACACCTGCACACCACAGAGTATTCTGGTGTCTCAAGAGCCAGGGGTCCCAGATAGTGATTCTGACATGTCTGAGGAGGAATCCTATGACATTGAGGAATTCCCCACATACAGTGATTCCAACGTCTTACGATCGCAAATACTCAAGTTTCTGAACCAGACTTTCAGAAAAATATATATATGAAATAAAAGATCATTTTTCTGATCTACATGGGTTTATTGAAACGGCAAGGTGTATTATTCGCCAACCCATTGACCACAATTCCACGGAACCCCAATGCAGTAGGCTTAATAAACACATTGTTAGGGCAAAAAACGAACTAAAAGGATGACACACATATTTCCCTTTCCTTACCTCTTTTACATCTCCATGACTATTTTTGGTAGCCTCAATATAAATGATGGTGCGAGCCAGTCTGGGATGCTCCAAGTGGTCAACCTTGTAAGGCAACGGAAACTAGATGTGGCTTTCCTACCAGAAACCCACTCTAACCCATCATCTCACGCTATATGGAATCGAATGATGAAAAAGGCCGGCTACTTTAGCGATTCAACCTCTCGTACAGCAGGAGTTGCTTTTCTAATTAATCCCCATTTTTGCCCGCTCCAACTCTCATTTCAGGAAATAATCCCAGGTCACTTAGCTTCACTGGATTTTGTTGATGGAGACATAAATTTTACTTTAATAAATGTCTATGCCCCTTCAAAGGGCACAGACCGACGAACCTTCTATGACAGGTTACGACTCCACATGATGCAGTTGGACTTGCAGAAGTGCATTATAATGGGCGGTGATTTTAATTGCACGCTGCAACCTGAGTGCGATCGGAATGGCGGAGAACCTCACCGCAGACTAGCCAGACTGTTATCTATAATAATAAGAGATTTTGGTTTTCAAGATATCTGGCAGATACAAAATCCAGGCACCCATCAATTTACCTGGTGTAAGGTTGCCAATAATCAAGTGGCCCTTGCCAGACTTGATGGATTTTATATAAATTTGCCATTTGCCAACCTGTCCCCCACCACTGAAATTTCCCCGTCTGGTTTCTCCGACCATCACCTCATTACCATGAGTTACCGTGTAGGGTTATCTCCAAATCGCCACTCTTTTTAGAAACTAAACATTTCCATATTAGATAACCCCTCCTTTAGGAATGCCTTTGAGAGGGTGTGGTCCAATCTGAGAGGCTCCAAATCCAGTTTTAAGGACCAGCGATTGTGGTGGGACAACACAAAGGTCCAAATTAGAAGTTTCTGTCAGCAGTTTTGTTTTCTAAACACACAGGTAGAATGCAGAATGAAAGTGGAGCTGGAGAAGGAGATTCTCCAGATTCAAACAAATTAAAAAACCTATCCTACCCCCCAAAATAAACTAAGACTATGTGAGAAGAAGTCTCTTCTTAATAATATAATTTCTAATCAAACCCAAGGAGCGTTACCGAGACTACGCTTTCAGCATCGCTACCTCCTGGATTCTCCGACCCGGTTTTTCTTTGATTTTGAAACAAAATTTCCTCATTCCCAAATTACTGCTTTGAAACGTCCTGATAATTCAATCACGACCAACCCTGTAGAAATTAAGAAGGATGCAAGACTCTTCTTCCCTACACTTTACCAGGCAACAGATATCGATGCAGAGCTTGTTCCGAACTTGTTTGATGGTGTCGGTACACTAACTCCAAAGCAAAGAACGGATCTGGAGTCACCACTCACGCTTGCCAGTGTCCTTATTGTGTACGGACTGTAAAATTTTCTCAAAGGCTTTGACCTTGCGTCTCTCACCCCGACTAGGAGACATTATACACATGGACCAGACTTATTGTGTTCCTGGTCACAATAGTCAGGATAATATCTCTGTTGTCCAAGATGTCATTGAAATCTGTGAGACTAATTATGAAAGTTGTGGCTTGATCTTTCTCGACAAGGAGAAAGATTTTGACTGTGTTTCTCATACATATCTTTTTGAAGTGCTAAAATGTTTTGGTTTTGGACCTCTCTTTCTATCCCACATACAATTATGTTATTCAAACATATCGGCTATTTTAAAGATAAACAATGAACTTGTACCCCCCTTTTGTGTTGGGAGAGGGGTAAGGCAGGGCTGCCTTCTGTCAGGAATTTTGTACGCTTTATCCCTTGAGCCCCTCTTAAATACCTTTCGGAAGTCCTTATCTGGTGTTACATTTGGAACCCACCCCTTAAAAAGCATTGCTGATGACATCTGTGTCTGCATCAGACAGTCAGAAGACGTTGATTTGATGATGAGTGCATTGGATCTCTTCAGCAGGGCATCATCGGCCAAAATAAATTGGACAAAAACAGAAGCGCTGTGGCTTTAACCCTCTACCTACCCCCTACCTGTCCCCTATTTCGTCTCCCTCCCCCTCTCCCTGCCAATCTTTCATGGAGAAGAGATGGGATTAAGTTCCAAGGGGTGTTCCTTGGCCCTGGGAATTTTGTGAGGCATAAATGGGAAGGCTTCTTGGCACACATTGAAGTACTGTTACTGAAATGGAAGAACTTGCTCTGCCAACTGTCCTACCGAGGTAGGGTACTAGTCATCAACAGTCTGGTCACCACTAAGTTATGGTAAAAGGTTCTTTCCCTGCAGCCGCCCAAAACTCTGGTGGAGGACATGCAAAAATGCATCACCCATTTCTTCTGGTCCGGAAAGCATTGGCTGAGACTGGAGATTCTAAACTTACCAACTGCAGAGGGTGGCCAAGGGCTTGACAATGTCAAGTGCTGCATCATGGCTTTCCGCCTACGAACATCTGTCGAACAACATGGCGCTTCTTGTTTGAACCATGTTTGGCCTGGAGACAGCTTACCAGCTGCATCTTACATTAAGCGGGGAAGTTGGACCTTGCACAGGAGCTGTTCGTGATGGACTCGACCAAGATAGACCTATCGATACTACCAGCTTTTCACCAAAGCCTACTGAATGCGTGGCAAGCCTTTACCTGTCTCCGTGACCCCTCGACTTATGTTCGATCCATGTTCGTCAGCGAACCATTATTTCACAACTCTGTATTTGGTGAGTTGGTGAATGAAAGCACCTTCATTCAAAAGTTTATAAATGCCTCAGTAACAAAAGTGTGTCACTTGAGAAATGCCACCAATGACAGGTGGATAAGTGCTACCGCTCTGGCTTCGACGGTTGGCATTAGATCGTGTCGCAGAGTTGACAGCATTTTGTAAATGGTGCTTCACATCTCCTGTGCCTCAAATGGCTGGGCAAGCAACCTTCCCATACCCACCTCTGAATCTTTTCCGCCCTTCCCCAATCTTTGTCTATCTGGTTCTCTCAGTTTGGAACCTATTAGTTTTGGCCGCTTTCTATCCTTTTCTGGGAGCAATCAAAAGACCCTGCCTGTGCAATGCTTAAAAACCCTTTTTCCTTCGTTGTCCACCTTTAAGCCTGGTGTTGGCTTAGCGGTTCGGGTGCCGGCTTGGGATCCTAGGATCCTGGGTTGGAATCCCGGTCGATCACTAAATTAACGCCAGGGGGGTTGACTCAGCCTGTCATCCTTCCGAGGTCAGTAAATGGAGTACCAGCTTGCTGGGATGAATGATCACGGTGTGTACCCCAGTTTAGAATAGGTACACCGTATCCCTGCGCATCGTAAGTTACCAGCTTGCTGGGATGAATGATCACGGTGTGTACCCCAGTTTAGAATAGGTACACCGTATCCCTGCGCATCGTAAGAGCGTGACCAAGGGTTGGCGTAAGGAAGGGCATCCGGCCATAAAAACATTGCCTCAAACAGGGAGCCATGATTGTCATGGGGCCCGCAAGGCTAACCCCCGCTCTAGCGGGGAAAATGGCCTTAAAACGATCATTCATTCATTTTCATTCTTCGTTGTCCTCCTCTGTACCCTGTAGATGGCCTGCAGTCCTGCCGAATACCCCTCCCCTTTACCCTATTTGGGGGTGGTACTATAAACAGCCTGTGCCGAAATGTGTTGGGGATCTTCAAAGGAGAATTGCTCATTGGATCCTACCCACAAAGTCCCTAATTCATGAGTCGCTTCTCACAAGCGATAAGTGAGCAATGTCCATTTTGTGGACAAACTGAAACCTTTCCCCATGCGTATGTACGCTGTGACCGGTAAACTCCTTTATTTGTTTTCTTTAAAATGTTACTTGCACGGTTTTCCTTTGTTTTTGATTTTCCTGCCTTTATTTTTGGCCCGAATGGGCGGTTCAATTCCCCAACAACAATTTTAATTCATTTATTTCTTGTGCAAGCCAAGTTGGCGATATATAAGATCAGGAAATCAAAGATACAGAATGATTCGTATTGTACAGATGTTTTGGAAATGTTTAAAGCTCTCTGTGTTTCAAGAGTGAAGCTGGAATTTTGTTGTTGTTCTGAGGTACAACTCTTTGAGAAGCAGTGGTGTGTGAGAAATGCATTTTTCAAAATAGCCGAGGGTCAGTTAGTATTTACTATGTAGTTGTTTTCCTTAACACTTGCTTGTTTATTTGCTGATAATTTGTTTATTTATCATGTAAATGCTTGTGCAACTGTTGTGATTGTTTTCTTTCAATTTGATTTCTCATTTCATGTCATGTCATCTCATCTCATGATTTCAATTTGAATTCATGATTTCTAAACATGGTAGCGCTAGGCCAGTGGGACCGCCGGGACCCACGTGCACTCACAAGGTGTTCTGCGCGTGGGCGGCAGTATCAGACCGGGACGCCCAAAGGCGCCACGCACCCAAACGCTCCCCGGCTAAAGTTCATCCTGAAAGCGCCCACATTGTGCGGACAAACCAAGTCAAGGGCCACGTGGTCAGGAGAACCTCGTCCCTTCCGGTCACACTGTGCCTATCGGCCGGCCTCGAAGACCGAAATTGTGACGGTGTCACCCGACATTTATTTTTTTTATTTTTATAGTTTTGTAATAAAAGTCAAGTCAAATCTCTCAGTCTCTCTCAGTCTCTCTCAGTCTCTCTCAGTCTCTCTCAGTCTCTCTCAGTCTCTCTCAGTCTCTCTCAGTCTCTCTCTCTCTCTCTCTCGCTCTCTCTCTTTCTCTCATATTCTGTCGTGGCCCTGACGGCGTGAAGGTGGGGGTACACCATCCTATATGTAGGGGATCTCTGGATCGCTTCTGGGAGATGTATCGGCTGTCTCCGTACCGTGGGCTTGTTCAAGAGAACTGTCCAGGGCTAAACAACAACGACAATAACAACAAAGTTTTATGACCAATTCCCCTTTTTTCAGGGTTGTAGGCTATTTTTACATGAGTCAATTTGATCCACAAGTTGTAAAAATTCACGATCTTACAAGGCACGATCAGACACAATTATGCAACATGATCAGGATGTTGGAAACGGATAAATATCTGAGCCTAAACAAGAATTGACCGACGAGAAAGTTATCCCCCCATACCCAGCCCTTGCAATCATATATTTTCAAGATCAATTGTTCTATCACACACAATCAATAGCGCGTCGGACAAAAGATGATTAATGCAGTTGGTATAGATATTCCAGTGGCAGCAATTTGACCCGTAGTAATCACGTGTCTTCAATTTAGATTTCGGTTCTCATCTCACGAAATCCTGCGGGCCACTCATCGTAACTGCACGTGGGCTGCAGTGCTCTCTCTTTTTTTAAGTACTCAATTAATTTGACGAAACTGACAACCAAGACTATTCCATTTCACAGTCAGATACGCAGTTTGACATTATATAGCAAGATGGAGCTTTTAAGGATAATTATTACATCCTTCACACAGCGTTTCCATGATTATATTTAATCACCAGCTCCATGCTATCACTACAAACTGAAAAAAACTGAGCTTGCGCATTAGAGAGCGATGCTTAGCACAAAGACTACTGCATTCTATAGGCTAATCCGAACGCTCAAAGTATACAAAAAGGTGTGCTTGAAGACTAAATAACAACTGTTTCATGATGGGTTGTTCAAACACATCTAACTAGGCAACTTGCAGGTAGGACTCATTGAAAAGCAACACCTTTGACGTGCCAGGCAAACAAATCATATGTTTACCTTATCATCGAGTCATTTTTCTTCCACATTATTCACAACCGATTCATGAGGTTTCTGCATGCCATAAAAGGTTGGAAGATATAACACGGCAAATGACATTACGCGCTGACATGTATGCAGTCGCACGTAGAAAATTCCGACTTGGGTTCACTCCGCGACTCCTCAAAAAATAAATACGCAATCTATTCCAGTTTCATAAATCGTTTCAAGGTAAACTGCTGCGGAATAGGAATGCCTTATTTTTTACATCGCAAAAAATGATAACCTGGATCTAAAAGGTTACAGCCACTGCCATACAGCAAAGTAATTCTCCAAGGAAGGTGTGATTCACGCCTCCGCAAATAACAAAGAGAAAGCATTCCATCGTGAGGCAAAGGTGGCCACCTCAAGAGCTCCTTAACATCCCTAGTATTGTGAAAAGATTTTGGAAACATTCACAGGTGGTTTACGAGACACTTCTGCTGACAATAACAGGTGCAGGCCGGCAGTTGCAAATTTGCACCTGCCTCTTTTTACCTGTCCACAGTGATTGCATGATGTAGCTTCAGAAGATGAGATTGCTTAGACAATGTTTTTAATTCCAGGGATGTCTACAGACATCTATTCTAGGCGGATTGCTGGCTGTCTTCCGTTGTAATTGCAATGGCTACCTCTTTAAACCCATAATCTGTGTTTGTGGCTCATCTTTGCGCACAGGTAGCAAACATGGCAGCAGTATACAGTATATACAAACACACATGCACGCAGACTAAATGAAGAGACACACACAATTTGTCTTCCTCAATGGCAAGGCTGTCACAAAATAAAACTAGAAAGCATCGACAAATGCAAAGCCCATCCGCATATGTTTGTATTCAGACGTCTTCTGCTTCCATCTTCTGCTTCCGCATGGCCAAAATAACAAAAACAGTTTAACAAAAAACACAAAATGAAAGTTTCTGATTTTATGCAGCCTTGACCTTTCAGCTTTAGATCTTAAAAATAATCAGCTTCTAGCTTTTGATTGGTGAAGCAATAATTAATTGACCCAATATGCAAATTCTTTAAATTTCAGGTTATTCTGATGGAAATTGACGATTTAATGTGATGCTGACCTTTGACCTTTTGACCAAATTATTAATTTGCCTTCTCCATATTATCATAATAAAGCTTTGTTGAAAATTTGATGTCAAAACTCAAATGGTAAATTTAAATCTCAGGTCAATTGGATGAAAATTGATGATTTTAAGTGATGCTGACTTTTGACCTTTTAACCTTTTGACAAAATTAATAATTTTCCTTCTCCGTATTATCACAATAAAGCTTTGGTGAAAATTTGATGACAAAACTCAAATGGTAAAAAGGTTATGGCCCGGACAGATACACACAGACAGCCACATACAGACAGAAGTGATTACAAATCAGACAGAGAGACAGACAGACAGACAGAAGTGATGACAAAACTCGTCTCCTGCTGCGCATGGGACAGGCTAACCAGACACAGCACAAACATTAACAACTTTTCACATGAATACCTATTTACACTCCACTGTGAAAACAAATACCATGTGGTAAGGGTCATGGTAACCTCCTGCATCAAATAACCATGCCATAGTACCTCAAAAAGGTTGTTAAGTCTCTCTCCTCTTCATTTCTGGGTCACGGCCTGCTTCCCTTGGCTTTGCGCATTAATTAACAATATGGCCAAAGTGCTGTCACACAATAGCCTGCTCCTTATAAAAATCACTCCAACATCTTTAATATACATAAGGGAATGCTAGGAGACGGGACTAACGTCACCTCTAAAGGACGCGATGCGGCGGATGCAAAACTATATGACTGTGGATCAGCATGACGACAGTTTGTAGTCGGGTTGGAAATCAAACATAGGTAAAAAGGGTGAGAGCCTACCTCTGAGGTATCCTATAAGCCCCTATCTCTGAGATATCCTATAAGCCCCTATCTCTGAGATATCCTATAAGCCCCTATCTCTGAGATATCCTATAAGCCCCTATCTCTGAGGTATCCTATAAGCCCCTATCTCTGAGGTATCCTATAAGCCCCTATCCCTGAGATATCCTAGAAGCCCCTATCTCTGAGGTATCCTAGAAGCCCCTATCCCTGAGATATCCTATAAGCCCCTACCTCTGAGATATCCTATAAGCCCCTATCTCTGAGATATCCTATAAGCCCCTATCTCTGAGGTATCCTATAAGCCCCTATCTCTGAGATATCCTATAAGCCCCTACCTCCGAGGTATCCTATAAGCCCCTATCTCTGAGATATCTTATAAGCCCCTATCTCTGAGATATCCTATAAGCCCCTATCTCTGAGATATCCTATAAGCCCCTACCTCCGAGGTATCCTATAAGCCCCTACCTCCGAGGTATCCTATAAGCCCCTATCTCTGAGATATCTTATAAGCCCCTATCTCTGAGGTATCCTATAAGCCCCTATCTCTGAGGTATCCTATAAGCCCCTATCCCTGAGATATCCTAGAAGCCCCTATCTCTGAGGTATCCTAGAAGCCCCTATCCCTGAGATATCCTATAAGCCCCTACCTCTGAGATATCCTATAAGCCCCTATCTCTGAGATATCCTATAAGCCCCTATCTCTGAGATATCCTATAAGCCCCTACTTCCGAGGTATCCTATAAGCCCCTATCTCTGAGATATCTTATAAGCCCCTATCTCTGAGATATCCTATAAGCCCCTATCTCTGAGATATCCTATAAGCCCCTATCTCTGAGATATCCTATAAGCCCCTACCTCCGAGGTATCCTATAAGCCCCTATCTCTGAGATATCCTATAAGCCCCTATCTCTGAGGTATCCTATAAGCCCCTATCTCTGAGATATCCTAGAAGCCCCTACCTCTGAGGTATCCTATAAGCCCCTATCTCTGAGGTATCCTATAAGCCGCTATCTCTGAGATATCCTATAAGCCGCTATCTCTGAGATATCCTAGAAGCCCCTATCTCTGAGATATCCTATAAGCCCCTATCTCTGAGGTATCCTATAAGCCGCTATCTCTGAGATATCCTATAAGCCCCTATCTCTGAGATATCCTATAAGCCCCTATCTCTGAGATATCCTATAAGCCCCTATCTCTGAGATATCCTAGAAGCCCCTACCTCCGAGGTATCCTATAAGCCCCTATCTCAGAGATATCCTATAAGCCCCTATCTCTGAGGTATCCTATAAGCCCCTATCTCTGAGATATCCTAGAAGCCCCTATCTCTGAGGTATCCTATAAGCCCCTATCTCTGAGGTATCCTATAAGCCGCTATCTCTGAGATATCCTATAAGCCGCTATCTCTGAGATATCCTAGAAGCCCCTATCTCTGAGATATCCTATAAGCCCCTATCTCTGAGGTATCCTATAAGCCGCTATCTCTGAGATATCCTATAAGCCCCTATCTCTGAGATATCCTATAAGCCCCTATCTCTGAGATATCCTATAAGCCCCTATCTCTGAGATATCCTAGAAGCCCCTATCTCTGAGGTATCCTATAAGCCGCTATCTCTGAGATATCCTATAAGCCCCTATCTCTGAGATATCCTATAAGCCCCTATCTCTGAGATATCCTATAAGCCCCTACCTCCGAGGTATCCTATAAGCCCCTATCTCTGAGATATCCTGTCAGCCCCTAACTCAGAGGAATTCTGAAAGCCCCATATCTGTGAGATATCCTGTAAGCCCCTATCTCAGAGGAATCCTGTAAGCCCCCACCTCTGAGGTATCCTTTAAGCCTCAACAATGACATAATTAGCACTCAAGCTATCCAACTCCAGCCGAGTAGGCTTATGATTCTAGGTCTAGGGTATAGAGTTCAATTTGGTGTTCGGCCGTTGCATTAACACCAGGTGGGGTTGACTCAGCCTGTCATCCTTCCGAAGTCGGCAAAATGAGTACCAGCTTACTGGGAAGAATGAGCCACTCGAGTATCCTGCGTCGGAGTGTCGACCCATCCAGGATTGTGCCCAATAGTCTAGGGAAACTGCTTGGGCAGCCCTTCTGAAGATGCAAAAGGAGTAATCTTCTTCTATCCAAATCCGTGTGCCAAACCTTAGGACCTGAACATTCAAGCCAAACAATGTTTATGTCAAACCTTTTTAAGGCTTGGGTTGACTACTACTACTACTACTGCTACTACTACTACTACTACTACAACTAATACAACTACTACTACCACCACTGCTACTACTACTACAACTACTACTACTACAACTACTACTACAATTACTACGACTACTACTACTACAACAACTACTACAACTACTACCAATACAACTACTACTACTACTACTACTACAACAACTACTACAACAACTACAACTACTACTACAACTACTACTACTACTAATACAACTACTACTAATACTACTACTATTACTACAACTACTACTACAACAACTACAACTACAACTACTAATACAACTACTACTAATACAACTACTACTAATACTACTACTAATACAACTACTACTAATACAACTACTACTACAACTACTACTAATACAACTACTACTAATACAACAACTACTACAACTACTACTAATACAACTACTACTAATACAACAACTACTACTACTACTACTACTACAACTACAACTACAACTACTACATTGTCGGCCCACATTATTCATGATTTACTGTGAGATTGCCTGGGGAGAGTTTTTTCCCCAAGTCTTTCACGAAACACCTGGCCAGGCCTGACGTTGCGATGAAGGTGGCATCAATTTGTAATTTGTTCCATAGTGCTGGCAACAAATCACCTAATCTTCATGAAAGATACCGTGGGATATTTAACTTTCAGCAATAACAAACTTGCTAACAACCAGGTCCTCCGGGTTGACGTCCCTCCGAGGGACGGCCAAGCCTCGATGAGACGTCATGCAGGCGAAACAACATGGAGATAGTTTATAGCTGGGTAGGGATTCAAACCCAGGCAACGACAGCTCAGAAGCGAGTGCGCAACCTCTCTGGTATCCTGCCAGCACACGCTGAATCAGTAAACAGTCATGAAATTTTACTAGGGGAAACTGTCAGCTTGTGAACAAGGAAGTATCATGATACAGAAATAAAAGCAGGAGTCATGTGGGTGTTGTTGATAAAACTACAGCAGTCTTTTTGTTAACATGGTTCCACCAGAGGGAGCTCCATCACTTGAGGTAATAACCTGTCTAATTTGGCATTGCTGTCTACCTTAATGCACTTATAGCAGGTAACCAACAAAGACGTCGCTGGAAACAAGTGAAGAATATATTAATACTGAATAAAAGTATGTGGCGAGCACAACCAAGAGAAACGGGCTCGCCTCTTGGTCGCCTTTCCATCACCTCTTGGCCACCTCTTGGTCACATTTCGGATGCCTTTTGGTCGCCTTTTGGACGCCTCTCGGTCGCCTTTCCATCACCTCTTGGCCACCTCTCGGTCGCCTTTCGGATGCCTTTTGGTCGCCTTTTGGTCGCCTTTTGGACGCCTCTCAGTCGTCTTTCAGACGCCTTTTCGTCGCCTCTGGGACACCTCTTGGCCACCTCTTGGTCGCCTTTCGGATGCCTTTTGGACGCCTCTCGGTCGCCTTTCCATCGCCTCTTGGCCACCTCTTGGTCGCCTTTCGGATGCCTTTTGGTCGCCTTTTGGACACCTCTCGGTCGCCTTTCCATCGCCTCTTGGCCACCTCTTTGTCACCTTTCGGATGCCTTTTGGACGCCTCTCAGTCGTCTTTCAGACGCCTTTTCGTCGCCTCTGGGACACCTCTTGGCCACCTCTTGGTCGCCTTTCGGATGCCTTTTGGACGCCTCTCGGTTGCCTTTCAGACGCCTTTCCATCGCCTCTTGGCCACCTTTCGGATGCCTTTTGGTTGCCTTTTGAACGCCTCTTGGTTGCCTTTCAGACGCCTTTCCGTCGCCTCTGGGACACCTCTTGGCCACCTCTTGGTCGCCTTTTGGACGCCTCTCGGTCGCCTTTTGGACACCTCTCGGTCGCCTTTCGGATGCCTTTCGGTCGCCTTTTGGACACCTCTTGGTCGCCTTTTGGTCGCCTGTTGGACGCCTCTCGGTCGCCTTTTGGATGCCTCTTGGCCACCTCTTGGTCGCCTTTTGGCGCCTCTCGGTCGCCTTTCAATCGCCTTTCTGATGCCTCTCAGTTCATGCTTTTGCATTATCCATTCGCTGGAATGTTAGTTGAAAAAAGCTCACGGCTCATTAGGATTGCAGCTGGGAAAGCTTCGCACTCGAAATACAATTACGCCAAATGGAAATCATAGTATGCATTGGTCAAACACGATAAATATACAGTATGTAAATTAATTCTCTTAACATCCATCATTGAAAGCATTCCCCAATTTAAAATGTTCATTCGTCGTGCACTTCCACAAATGGCCATTCAAGAACAAGCAGTATGCAATCAATTGCAGTACCCACTGCCGAGTCTTTCGGGGAGTGTGTCGTTCTAATTAACTGGAGCTAAAGAAAGAAACAAAAATGAACAAAGACATATGCACAAGGAAATCAATGAGTGACATCATATGTCACTCTCAGCTGTAACACATAATGCCTTTATTGAGTTTTCAAAAGCCTGTGATGCGTTTTGTCGTCTCGCACGGACACGGCTAGCATTTCGTGGCAGGTCAGCAACTTCAGAAACCTAAACTTGGACTATTTCAAGGGGAAGATTCAATTCAATTACCTTCTGGCAAAGTTAACAAAGGACCTATTGGTGATATCTAAAAATAAGAAAAGAAAGATTCTTTCTAGAAATTGTTCCAACTATTCAAAAAAAAAAAAAAGACCACAAAGAAACACACGAGTGACAACCTTTGAAAGGCACATGGCAAGATGAATATATTCCCTTTACTTTATTCAATCCCTGGCATCACGTTTGCAAAAACCATAGGCTCGATCTCTGCGGTGCCGAGATAGGCTCCGCGATCTGCGGCAATGACCAAGACTTCAAGAGCGGGCCGATCCTAGTGACGATGGGTGGCAGGCGCCGAGGCACTCACCATTAATCAGGCATGAGAGGATGGCATGTGATGAATTAAGCCACTGTCAGTATGATGCATTGCATGCTGCCTTTGGGAGGTGGTCGTGCAATCTGTAGCCTCGTCCTTTCAACTGCCCTAAACTGCGACCAAATCCCAATTCCGACAAAAATCTCAACAAACGTGGCCGAAGCAATGCCTCCAAACAACCTATCACCATTATCTTATCTTTTCCATTTGCAAATTCCTCGCGCGGATGAACGGAATGCAGTTGCTTGTTCAATCAGGGGGATTTGCAGACTCCTCTATGAATTTATCCTGTTTGCCTGATGTCGGGAAGTGTTGTGGATATTATTATTTTAACTGTTTTCTACATCTTGCCACGCACATATTGCAGCCTTCGATTAATCACAGGAAATCACAAGTTTGAGACAACCGTCCGCGAAGTTATCGCCAATGGAATCAACTGGTGAGATTAACTCGGTTTCACTCATAATGAATAGGAAACCTCACAATAAGACAAAGAAAAATTCAAGAGAAACTAGAGGGACACTCAGTGGAGTGCATACCTCCGCCAGGCTGAACAGTTTATGGTTTCTATCCCACTGATAGGCCGAATCTGGATCCGGATCTGAACCAAAATCTAATCGGGTTCTTTTTGTCACCTAACCAACTCGTCCACCAAATTTTGTCATAACCTGTCCACAACTTTTTGAAATTGCATGCTGTATATCGTTCTTGTCACTCTCTCTCAATGGTGAAGAGTCACTTAAAAGATTTTTAAGACATCTCGTATCCAGATTCGGATCTTCACCAAAATCGAATCAATTGATCCTTGCCACACTCCCAACCTGTCCGTCAAGTTTCGTCCGAATGCATTCAAAACATATTGATATAAACCGCTTACAAATAGACAAACACAGGTGAACACATAATCTTCGTCCACCTTCATTGGCAGAGGCAGTTAAGGTTTGTAACACAATATTTTGATATGTGCTTGAGCTGAAAAAGCAGATGATGCAAATGATGTGAAGAATGAAGCGAAACCTGAATTGAGCAAGTCACAGTGTTTGAGCTTTCCATATTCGACCATGAAAAAAAACAACTAAATGATGGCATCCGAAGAAATACTGCGCAAAACACAAGTTCATTTAAGGAGCTCTCAAAGCTGCTCCCATTGATAATCCTCTTTGGAGTTCGACAGAGTGGCTTTGCCCAGTCTCACAACCAAGCCATGAGGATGTGGTTCCTTGAAGATCACCCCATGTTCTCGGCTCATCTCCCTCAGCACGTGATGTGATTGGAGAGGACAGAGACGAAGTGATATCCACAGGAGACCCAGTAAAAATCGTGGCCTTTCTTCCTCGCTCCACCTGATCCCAGACTCTCTAAATTGCTGCTGCACAGTACAAATTAGATCCTCTGACAAGGCTTGATAAAGTTTGCATGCATGACTGCTGAATAGTTATGAGTGAAACTTTATCCTACCTCCTTCAACCTGAGAATGGCTATCGACATCTCAGATGCCTTAAGCCCTGTAATCGTGGAAATGCATTAAACAACTAATGGAAGCACTGCAAAGCAAACACTCAATGGCAGCCAACATCCAGACACTTCTCAGTCGCATGGCAGGCCATAAACCTTCAGGCCAAATCATTGGGAAAAGTGATGGCAGGAGGTCCATCACTGCTGCGTTCATGGCTTATGTCCCATGCAACCAGCAGCCTTGAAAGTGCTTCCCGTTTTGAAAAAGGAAGACAACATAAGTGACACGGTGACAGATCCTAAAAGTGTGATGTATAAGCAGGGATCTCCCACTCTCATTTAGGCAGCAATCTTGCTGCGAGAAGCTGAATTGTCACGGAGCAACACTGCATCTTCTAATATAAAGTTTTGTCATTATTTTTCACATTTCAGGAAGAAAGTGGCAATGAAGAACGAGGAAGTTGTGCACACATCCTGAAAAGGGAATCTGATTAGGACAGTCGTCTTGTAGAAGAAACGCTACCGATGACAGCAATGGGCAAGACATTCTCAAATCACTTAAAATTCCCTTCTTTCAAGGAGACCTTTGAGGTTGCTTGCTTTGTCAAAACTGCTGCGGACGTGCAATTTGGCATCCATTTGATATTCAACCCCCAATTTATTAAAATTTGTGGGGAAATCCTCAGTTTCAAGACACAAAAGTTATTAATAATGCAACACAGATTGTTTGTTCGTATGTAAAGAATTTCTGTGGCAACCTCTTCAGTCACAATCACTTGGCAACGGAGTACAGTGTATCGTGTGGTTCCGAGTCACTGTACATGTGTGTTGTGATGGATGGTTGGTTGCCTCTTGGAGGGTCGGTCACATTAAAAAAAATGGGTGACAACCTGGTCAATTTATTTCTAGAGCAGAAGCTGCGGGCCAGACAGCAACCACTCTCGAAGATAGTAAGCAGTGCACACCTGGAGTCATGGAACCTCCAATAAGGCCAGAGTCGGACCACTTGCTATGCATGGTCCTGGCAGGAATTTATATTTTGTTCAGGCTGCCAGCAACAATTGGCCTACATTTCACGAAGGACACCGGAGAATCTTTTAAACTACGCCAACTAATGTCAGCAGATGAGACGCCCAGCTCAGCATCCGTCTGACCACAGACATTAATGAACCGCCTGGCCCGCGGAAAACCAGTATGGCAGTTTACAGATGGGTGGAGATGCAAATTCAGACCAGAACAAACTGTGCAATTTCCACATAGTGTAGCATACCGTTGATAAGCTGTGCTTTGTAAATATTCTCTTTTTTATGCACAATCAAGTCGAGTCAAAATCATCAACTCGCACTCGATTTCATCTAAAATATGCACAGCTCAGCTCATATCAGACGGGAAGCAGAAACCCACCCGAAGTAGGAACACTGCCTCCTCGATGGCGGATTGATATTCAACTTGCTCGGCGGTAACAGAAACATCAGGATTTTTTTCCGTCTCGAATCCTCTTCTAGCAGCTAGGCCGTGACCTTTAAAATATTTTTTGAGGAAGCTTGAGAACTTGATGGAAGCCCTGAACCACGCTCTTCGATGAATGGGCAGCGGTGAAGCATCTGTGCCATCATGATTGTTGCTCAATTTGTTGTCCTTAATATTCAAGGCCACTCCGAAAACTACTTCGTTGCTGAAATTGATAGACATTTAAAACATTAAACTAAGCTGAATTACTCATTACATAAACAAGAAAAAGAGCAATCAGAAATTGCAAACCCTCGCCAGGATGTATTTTCAGTGGTTTTTAAGGCTTTTGTGTTCAAACAAATATGGCGGCCGAACCACGTGACCTATGACGTCATCTTTTTTTTTTCTCCACCAATTTACTCCGAGATTATGCTCAAGAAATTTGATATTGATCAGATGAAGTTTTGTACTTGTCGAATTATGACAACATAATGGAGGCACCTATGGTATGACATCATCATTAAATTATTTTATTCGCCATGGAGAGTTCTTTACAATGAGCCATCTCTCAATTTTTCCTATCCCGCGCTTTCGGAGATATAGAGATGCAAAGTTTTTCGGTTTTTCCAAGATAGCGGCCGAACCATGTGGCCTATGACGTCATAATTATCATTAAAACATTCTACAGGTGGAGTTAGAAAATTTCATGTCGATCGGACCAACGGTTGCAGAGAAAATCATATTTCTTCTGTGCGGACAAACAGACAAACAAACAGACAAATGAAAAATCGGTCTGAGACCGAGGACTTGCTGGAATGTACTTTTTTTTTTTTGATTTGCCAACCACTCCCCGCCATCACGGTCTTCTCTCCAATGCACAATCCCACGAGATATGTGGAAAAGACGAACCAAAACCAATTGTCTTCTTTTTGATTCATATATCAACATCATTAAAAGTAAATAATGACCTCTGCCAAAGTTCAAACGATGTGGGTTTAATCTCTACATGAGAGAATTCCACATAGCTATCTGGGTGGTGTATAAGCTAACAGATTGCTGTCTCCATCAATATTACGAAGGCCGTAACACCTATCGGCTCAAAATCCTTTTAACTGTTGACTTGGTAGTTTTCACAATGAAGGAAACACGTATCAGAAGTACATACGACATAGCGATTGTGAATGTGACAGCTCTGAGGCGTGTTTCGCTTCGCATCGCAGTGACGGCGAGCACCAACATGGCGGCCCCCTCACCACCCAAAGCCTTCAACCAGACATATTAATACGCTCCTCCCCCTTCATTCCTGTTCTTCAAAGCAAAGCGGTAAAAATTGTTGTATCGCCATTATATATTACAAGCAACGGTAACTGCCCTAAGGGCGGGGCTTCAATTTGACGTTCAATTCAAACGTTTTGGGTGACCTTGAGCTTGACCTTGGGCCTAGAGAGTTAAAAATTGGGCACAGTCTATTCCAGGGCAAGGCAAATATGTGTGTAAAGTATGGCAATGCATGTGCAACGATGTAGACGTAGTACTGCGCACAAACAGACAAACAGACAAACCAACCAACCAACATACTTGCCGGAATCGATTCCGGCAAGTAACAAACAGACAAATAAACGGACTCAAATGCAATACCCTCTCCTCTGGCGAGGGTAATTAACTGCACATTAAACTAAAATAATTATACATCAGAGTATTTTAACAATCCAGCCTTTTACTTCCTATCAACATTGCATTCGTTGCATCGATCAAGGAAAACAGAATGATTTTGACCCTCGGGTAATAGCTACCCTTGGGAATTCAGTGATAGACAAAAAAAAAACAACGATACAGTACATATTTGGATGCTTTCCTGATATTCCATTTGGGTATAGAGAATCTTGTGGATGAGGGTGACCATGTAAATTAATAAGATGTTCGCAGACACAGCCCTGACAGCTTCAGGCCCATTGGAAATTGGACAGTCTTTAAGGAATCCATATTACCTTGATGATATATTTAGAGCATCAGTCAGATTTCTCCATGGCATCCTCTGGGGCATCGTGGCATTCACAGCAAGGCCCGAGTGTTTTATAGTTGATAATACACCCTGGGCTGCTCGTTACTACATTGCAAGGTGTGGTCTAGATGACAAAATCCTAAACCAGGGCAAGAGTTTGGGCTTTGCACACAGTACTGGTTCACAATGACCTACTCTTTTCAAAAACACCATGGGGGTTTTTTATGTGCCCTTAGAAAGCTTAAAGTCCCCTTAGAAAGCTTAATATCCCCTGAGAAAGCTTAATGCCCCCATAGAAAGCTTAATGTCCCCTTAGAAAGCTTAATGTCCCCTTAGAAAGCTTAATGTCCCCTTAGAAAGTTTAATATCCCCTTAGAAAGCTTAATGTCCCCTTAGAAAGCTTAACATCCCCTGAGAAAGCTTAACGTCCCCTTAGAAAGCTTAACATCCCCTTAGAAAGCTTAATGTCCCCTTAGAAAGCTTAATGTCCCCTTAGAAAGTTTAATATCCCCTTAGAAAGCTTAACGTCCCCTTAGAAAGCTTAATGTCCCTTTAGAAAGCTTAATGTCCCCTTAGAACGCTTAATGTCCCCTTAGAAAGCTTAATGTCCCCTTAGAAAGTTCAATATCCCCTTAGAAAGCTTAATGTCCCCTTAGAAAGCTTAACGTCCCCTTAGAAAGCTTAATATCCCCTTAGAAAGCTTAATGTCCCATTAGAAAGTTTAATATACCCTTACAAAGCTTAATGTCCCCTTAGAAAGCTTCACGTCCCCCGAGAAAGCTTAATAGCCCCTTAGAAAGCTTAATGTCCCCTTAGAAAGTTTAATATCCCCTTAGAAAGCTTAATGTCCCCTAAGAAAGCTTAACGTCCCCTGAGAAAGCTTAACGTCCCCTTAGAAAGCTTAATATCCCCTTAGAAAGCTTAATGTCCCCTTAGAAAGTTGATTATCCCCTTAGAAAGCTTAATGTCCGCTTAGAAAGTTTAATATCCCCTTAGAAAGCTTAATGTCCCCTCAGAAAGTTTAATATCCCCTTAGAAAGTTTAATGTCCCCTTAGAAAGCTTAATGTCCCCTTAGAAAGCTTAACGTCCCCTTACAAAGCTTAACGTCCCCTTACAAAGCTTAACGTCCCCTTACAAAGCTTAACGTCCCCTTATAAAGTTTAATATCCTCTTAGAAAGCTTAATGTCCCCTTAGAAAGCTTAATGTCCCCTTAGAAAGCTTAACGTCCCCTTAGAAAGCTTAATATCCCCTTAGAAAGCTTAATGTCCCCTTAGAAAGCTTAACGTCCCCTTAGAAAGCTTAATGTCCACAAAGAAAACTTAATGTCCCCTTAGAAAGCTTAACGTCCCCTTAGAAAGCTTAATATCCCCTTAGAAAGCTTAATGTCCCCTTAGAAAGCTTAACGTCCCCTTAGAAAGCTTAACGTCCCCTTAGAAAGCTTAATGTCCACAAAGAAAGCTTAACGTCCCCTTAGAAAGCTTAATATCCCCTTAGAAAGCTTAATGTCCCCTTAGAAAGCTTAACGTCCCCTTAGAAAGCTTAACGTCCCCTGAGAAAGCTTAACGTCCCCTTAGAAAGCTTAATGTCCCCTTAGAAAGCTTAATATCCCCCTAAAAAGCTTAATGTCCCCTTAGAAAGTTTAATATCCCCTTAGAAAGCTTAATGTCCACAAAGAAAGCTTAATGTCCCCTTAGAAAGCTTAACGTCCCCTTAGAAAGTTTAATATCCCCTTAGAAAGCTTAATATCCCCTTAGAAAGCTTAATGTCCCCTTAGAAAGTTTAATATCCCCTTACAAAGGTTAATGTCCCCTTAGAAAGCTTAACGTCCCCTGAGAAAGCTTAATGTCCCCTTAGAAAGCTTAACGTCCCCTTAGAAAGCTTAATATCCCCTTAGAAAGCTTAATGTCCCCTTAGAAAGCTTAACGTCCCCTTAGAAAGCTTAATGTCCCCTTACAAAGCTTAACGTCCCCTTACAAAGCTTAACGTCCCCTTAGAAAGCTTAACGTCCCCTTAGAAAGCTTAATATCCCCTTAGAAAGCTTAATGTCCCCTTAGAAAGCTTAACGTCCCGTTGGAAAGCTTAATGTCCACAAAGAAAGCTTAATGTCCCCTTAGAAAGCTTAACGTCCCCTTAGAAAGCTTAATATCCCCTTAGAAAGCTTAATGTCCCCTTAGAAAGCTTAACGTCCCGTTAGAAAGCTTAATGTCCACAAAGAAAGCTTAATGTCCCCTTAGAAAGCTTAACGTCCCCTTAGAAAGCTTAATATCCCCTTAGAAAGCTTAATGTCCCCTTAGAAAGCTTAACGTCCCCTTAGAAAGCTTAACGTCCCCTTAGAAAGCTTAACGTCCCCTTAGAAAGCTTAACGTCCCCTTAGAAAGCTTAACGTCCCGTTAGAAAGCTTAATGTCCACAAAGAAAGCTTAACATCCCCTTAAAAAGCTTAATGTCCCCTCAGAAAGCTTAATGTCCCCTTAGAAAGCTTAACGTCCCGTTGGAAAGCTTAATGTCCACAAAGAAAGCTTAATGTCCCCTTAGAAAGTTTAATATCCCCTTAGAAAGCTTAATGTCCCCTCAGAAAGTTTAATGTCCCCTTAGAAAGTTTAATGTCCCCTTAGAAAGCTTAATGTCCCCTTAGAAAGCTTAACGTCCCCTTAGAAAGCTTAACATCCCCTTAGAAAGCTTAATATCCCCTTAGAAAGCTTAATGTCCCCTTAGAAAGCTTAACGTCCCCTTAGAAAGCTTAACGTCCCCTTAGAAAGCTTAACGTCCCCTTAGAAAGCTTAACGTCCCCTTAGAAAGCTTAATGTCCCCTTAGAAAGCTTAACGTCCCGTTAGAAAGCTTAATGTCCACAAAGAAAGCTTAATGTCCCCTTAGAAAGAAGAGCATACTCTATGATGCAACCAACTCCTTCCTTATTCTCTTCAAGTCTAAACTAAATGTTCACCTCCATTCTTCCATATCCCTCTTTTCTAGGCAGTGGAATTGTCTTCCTGAGTCTGTTGTCATGATCTCTTCCCGAATGGAATTCAAGTCCGTTGCCAACCGTAACCTCCCTGGTGGGTTCTTCCATTTACACGACTGAGCTTTACGTCACACACTCCAAGACCCCGTTCTCAACCTCCTTTACCTCATTATGTCTGTTCATTCACTATCCCTTGTTATAACGCTCTTCCTGCTTCCAAAAAAATAAGAACCAAACTTGCATATCATTTATATAAATGACACAAGTGTGGATGTTGGAAAAGCGATGCAATGATGAGTGTTGTCACAGATGAACATCCATTGTGTAAATATATACTGTGATCGCACGTTCGCTGATGACCTCCAACTGCCATCACTTAATCCTTTTTATGCCATTTTTAGGTCATTTGATTGATCAACGCTTCAAAAGAAGAGGCCTTGCCTATATTTCTGCATTGTTATGCTTGACAATTAAATTATTTATCATAGGTTAATGTATTATATAATCCATTAGGCTGATAGAATATCTCTTCTGTAGCTTTCAAGCTAGTTTATATTCAAATCCAGACAGTGATGTAATCCACTAAAAACTGCCATCGTGGTACTTTAAAAGGTAGAACAATGAATCAATGAATGGAATGTCCTTTCCGAGGCGATGTTAAGCCATTAATGCCTTTTATTATTCACTGTTTGTGAAAATTAGACTCCGTCCGAAGTGAATTTTGAACGGATTAGGTTGGGGTTTGCCAGTACAATGGTAGAGAATGGCAATTCATGACCGTTAACTCTTCCATGTCTGCACCCAAACGTGCATCCCATCACCTTCACATCGCTTGCCGAGTGATGTTTGTTGACCTGGAAGTCAGAAAACATCACTCCTGTCTTCAGGTTGGATGCAAGAACCGATGCCATCAACCGTGGGTTGTAACAGAGAAAGCACATACATCAGCCGGGCTGCTTTGTTTACATTTTGTATCCCACAGATCGGCCGGATCTGCATTCGGACCTCAACCAAAGTGTAATCGGCTTGTTCTTGTTACGTATCCAACTCATCCACCAAGTTTTGCCATAATCGGGAAATACAGTTTTGCAATATAGTGGTAAATATCATTTTTGGCGTTATCAATCAATTGTAAAGAATCACTGAATGTTCTTGTATCCGG
>NC_136269.1:115018608-115026108 GCF_964187855.1 Myxine glutinosa | reverse complement strand
CTGGCTCCTTCGTTTCCTCAGGCCCGCTCTCGTGGGTTGGGACCATTGTTTCACCTCCTCAACCTCGGCCTCGTCTCGTCTCTCTGCTCCTGCCTGGCATGGCTCTGCGGTACTCCGCCGCAAGGCTCCTTCTGCTCAATACCCGCTCCACCCCATCATGCATCTCTGCCATCAAATCAAATGGACTCCTCCGACGACCCAGGTACATTCACCGTGGCTCCGGTCGTAAGTTTGTTTATTTGCAATCAGGTCACTCCATCCCCGTCCTCTGGTCGGCTCAGCGCACTCTCACTCTTCGTCCCAGCGCACCTGGTCACGGCAACGCACACGATCGCACCTCCTGCCTACGAACCCTGGCTAAATCACCTGAATTCATCCCTGCTGTTCAAAACAACATCAAGCTCACCCTGTTCAACACCCGGTCCCTCAACAACAAATGCCTCATCCTGAACGAATACATCCTGGATAACAAACTGGACTTTCTCTGTCTCACCGAAACCTGGCAACAACCTCTGGACTACTACACACTCAACCTCACCACACCCAATGGATATTCCTACGTCAATAAACCACGCTCGGAGGGCCGAGGTGGTGGAATTGCCGTTATCCACCGTCAAGACATCAAGACCAACCTCATCTCCATCTCGTCTGCTCCATCATTTGAACACCTGGCTTTTAAACTCGCTGGTCGCACGCAGTCAGTCATGGCTGTCGTCTACCGCCCTCCCAAACCACACCCATCATTCCTGTCTGACTTCTCCTACTTTCTGACCCAGCTATGTTCCCTCTCCCCCTCAATCCTCCTCCTTGGTGATTTCAATATCCACATGGACTCCACTGACTCCACAATAACCACTGACTTCACTGATTTACTCACCTGCTTTAACCTCACTCAACATGTCGACTTTCCTACCCATATCCGTGGTCACATTTTGGACCTTGTCTGCTCCACTGGATTAAATTTGCACCATCTCTCTGGCTCTGACCTCACCCTCTCTGACCACTTAGCCATCACTCTGACCATCAACATCCCCGCCCCAACACCAAGGCATTATCGCACTATCAACTTCCGTAAGCTAAACGCTCTTTCACCTACCTCATTCTCATCCACCCTCTCTGAAAAAATGTCCACTTCTCCCTTCATTGACCTCCACACCCCTTCCGACCTCACTGACTACTACAACCACACTCTCTCCTCCTGCCTTGACCAGCTTGCGCCTGTAAAAACCAAAACAGTTTCTTTCACCCATTCTGCTCCCTGGTTTACCCCTGAACTCCGCCTGATGAAAACTCGTGCTCGCCAACTTGAAAGACTCCGCAATAAAACGGGTCTCACAGTTCACTCCCAAGCCTACAAGGACCACCTACAACACTACAAAGATGCCCTCTCCCGCGCCCGCTCCGCCTACTACTCTCAAATTATCCACTCTGGCTCCGGAAACCCAAAAGCACTCTTCTCGACAATAAACAAACTCCTCCGCCCCCTGAACACCACCACCCAGTCATTCACAGTCGACAACTGCATCTCCTTCCTCTCTTTCTTCCAACGCAAAATTGACAACATCTACAACAGCTTGACCACCGCCGCACCCGCTCCTCCTCCAACCACCTGCCCCCCCTTGTCCTGCCATCCCCTGTCTCGGTTCTCCCCAATCTCCCCTACTGACCTCTCTGAACTCCTCATAGGAATGAAAACTGCCACCTGCACTCTTGACCCCATCCCCTCCAGCTTTGTCAAGGCCTCCCTCCCTGCTCTCTCTCCACTTATCATTGCAACAATAAACTCCTCCCTGTCTACAGGCATCATCCCACCTTCCCTCAAAATTGCTGCTGTTACCCCCATTCTAAAAAAAACCTGGTCCAAACCCTGACACCCTAAACAACTTCAGACCCATCTCCAACCTACCCTTTCTGTCAAAAGTTTTGGAACGCGCTGTAGCCACTCAACTCAAACATCATCTCTCTGCCAATAACCTGTATGAAACATTCCAATCCGGATTCCGCTCCAACCACAGTACTGAAACTGCTCTCCACAAAATCACCAACGACCTTCTCCTCTCCTCTGACGCTGGCAACCTCAACATTCTCGTCCTCCTCGACCTCAGCGCTGCCTTTGACACCATCGATCACACCATCCTCCTCACCCGACTTGAATCCACCTTTAACGTTACCGGCACTGCCCTCTCTTGGATTAAATCATACCTCTCTGACAGATGCCAGTTCATCTCCATCAATAACTGCAAATCCCCCACTGCTCCCCTCCCCCAAGGTGTCCCCCAAGGTTCAGTTCTTGGCCCCCTCCTCTTCATCCTCTACCTGTCCCCCCTCGGTCACTTAATCCGCCGTCATGGTCTCCAATTCCACTGCTTCGCCGATGACATCCAGCTTTTCATCTCCACCAAGTCCGTCTCCACCGACACCCACTCTATCCTGACAAACTGCATCACTGAAATAAAATCCTGGCTTCAAATCAACTTCGTCAAGCTTAACTGTGATAAATCTGAAATAATCATCATTGGCCCAAAAACGCTCACAAAATCCACCCATAACTTTGCCCTCAACATCGACGGTATCCCAGTATCCACCTCCCCTCACATCCGGAATCTTGGCGTCATCTTTGACCAAACCCTTTCCTTCGACAAATACACGAAACAGATCACAAAGTCAGCCTTCTTTCACCTGAAAAACATTGCCCGTCTCCGCTCATCCCTCTCCTCCACGGCTGCAGAAACCCTCATCCACGCCTTCATCACCTCCCGTCTGGACTACTGCAATAGCCTCCTCTATGGTTCACCCTCAAAAATCACCAATAAACTCCAATACATTCAGAACTCCGCTGCCCGTCTACTCACCCATTCCTGGACCCGTGACCACATCACCCCTGTCCTTTACAAGCTTCACTGGCTCCCCATCCCCCAGAGAATCCAGTACAAAATCCTCCTCTTGACATACAAAGCCCTCCATAACCTGGCCCCATCCTACCTGGCTGACCTCCTCTCCAGACACACTCCCACCCGCAACCTCCGCTCTGCTGGTACCAACCTCCTGACCCCCTCCATCCGGACCAAATTCAGATCCTGGGGGGACAGGGCCTTCTCCATCGCTGCTCCCACCCTCTGGAACTCACTACCTCACACCATCAGAGACTCCTCCTCACTCACCACATTCAAAACATCACTAAAGACCCACCTGTTCAACACTGCATTCAACATTCAACCCACAGCATTTAACCCCTGACTATCTCTTCTCCTTCTCCCTCCTTTTGCTTTAAATATTTCCCTATTGATTCTTGTCTTTTTGCAATTGTTGTTTTCATGTATTGTTATGCATTATGTTTTCCACTCTGTCAAAGCGACTTTGGGCTTCTGGAAAAGCGCTATACAAAATAAATGAATTATTATTATTATTATTATTATTATTATTATTATTATTATTATCACATTATACCTGTTGTGAAGAATCACTTAAAAATTCTCACATCTGGAAACAGTTCCGTATCTTCACCAAAATCGAATCAATTCGTCCTTGTCACACACCAAACCTGTTCAGCAAGTTTCGTCAGAATACATCCACAACTTTTTGAGATATCCTGCTCACAGACAGACAAACACACAAACAAGAAGACATCATGCAGAGCACGTTACTTGCAAAATCCACATCTCCCCCCCCCCCCCCCAAAAGGTTGCCATTGATCCATCAAAGTGTCCATTTCGTCAAGATTAAAATTTACGATCTTGATCAAAGCTCGGGTCAATAGGATGAAAAGTGATGATTTTTCAGATGAAAATTGATGATTTCATGAGTTTGACATTGAGTTGGCCTTTGACCTTTTGACCTTAAAATAGTTGGTTTCCCAATTCAGTGAGGCACGATGCAAATGCTGTTAAATTTTCAAGTCAATCGGATGAAAATAGATGATTTTGGAAGTTTAACCTTGAGATGACCTTTGACCTTTTGACCTCAAAAATAGTTGGTTTCCCAATTTAATGACTCAATCTATAAATGCTGTTCAATTTTCAAGTCAATCGGATTAAAAGATGGCGATTTTAGAAATTACACCTCCAGATGACCTTTGACCTCAAATCAATAGACTTCTCAATTGTGACGACCTATACAACTTGGTGAAGTTTCATGACAATCGGTTTAGAATTGTGACCTGTAGGCGAGTGACAAACACACAGACAGAACAACAAATGCAACCGACCAATATCTACCAATTGATGATTCTAACATCTACCAATTGATGATTGAAGATGGGACACCCAGTATATTGTCCATCTCAGTGATGGCACACACATTGATGCCTGTGAAACACCAGGATGACAATTTTTTAGCTGGGCTGAGATTCGAACCCAAGATAGACAGCTTAGAGTCGAGCATTCTGCCAGGACCTCCAGGAGTACCTCCAGGATATTCTACCATCCGACATAGATGATTATGTTACCATATTCACTTCACCAAACAATTAAAGACTAAACAATAATCATATCCGAAGAATAAAACGCTGGACTTCTAAATCCACCAATTCTCGCACATATTACGCCTCAGTGGAACCTTTATTTGGATTTGACTTTGTTGAAATATGATAGCCTGGTGTTGGCTTAGCGGTTAGGGTGCCGGCTTGGGATCCTAGGATCCTGGGTTCGAATCCCGGTCGATCGCTGAATTAACGCCAGGGGGTTGACTCAGCCTGTCATCCTTCCGAGGTCGGCAAATTGAGTACCAGTTCACTGGTAATTCCCTGTGTGTCGCAAGAGGCGACTAACAGAGTTGGTGGCAGAAAGGACATTTGGCCATAAAACATTGCTTCAAAAAAGGGGACCAAGGTGCCCAAAAAAGGCCAACCCCTGCTCCGCGGGGAAAAATGGCCTCCAAAGGTGGTTCCTTTGTTGAAATAGGATCCTGAACCAGATAGCTCAGAAGCAAGAAAATTATTGCAAAAATCATCCTGCAGCGAAATTGTGATCAATTATACATCAATCGTGCTTCAGAAAGTCTTGCTTCCTTTGATGATGAACCGTGACTGTACCTCTTATATTATAAATGATGGTGATGCGATGCGTCTCGAAAAAGTGAAAAACCATGAGTCATGTGGAAAATTCCCCAGCAGTAAAGTGTACATTTTTGTAATCGTAGAATTCAATGTTGTCATCAAACTACATTAAAAAGCCTGCACAAAAGTAGCCTTGCATTGTGCAAAGATTGTTTCCCATTATCCACACCGTCTCTGAATGAGGAAGAATAAGGTTCAAATTACGTGGATAATGGAAGATTGCTTTTCATTCTGCCAGGAAAATAGAGCTGGAATGTCCACTGCGAGTAACACTTTTGAAATACAGTCGGTTCAAATCCTCCATTACTGTTCCCCTGAGCTTTGTGCAAGCAACGTAGGTCAAATGACCCTCAAGTATGAGAAGTCGCATTCCCAGCAAAAGATATCCTGTGTAATGACAACACAATTGTATTCCAATAGGCAGACTTTCTTTATTCCTGAAAGGAAAGCCTTTTGTCAACTTCTCTAATGCACTTGCTAGCTCTGGGGAAAACGCTGTAGTTTAGGGAACAATATTTTCCCCAATTTGAGAACAAATGGACCATCCGATTCAATAAGTTTTCACTGCAGCCATCGGTAGTTTAGTGGTTTCTGTAAATTCTAAAGTAAGAGTTTGCAGAATCTCGTAACAAGGATCATGTGCGAGCAACGAGAGCCGTCAATAACATGAAGCACCTCAATCAAATTGATCACTTCTCCACTTTACGACTGAAAAACGAACATCGTTATTCTGATTATAAGAAGCCAGGTGACCTTCACCAATTCCACATGGGCTGCCCAAGGACCAAGGCAGGAAAGACAAAATCAGGATGCAATAAATCTACGCTCATTTTAGTGTATCTCACATCACTCGACTCACAAACCTGACTATCTTTAATAAATATCCTTTTAATTTACACTGCTAGGAGATTATGCTATTGATAACAAATGTAGAATCCGTAAGCATTGGGCGCGTTATAAGTGACAAAATGACAAATCACGAACAGAATAAACGAAATAGCAAAAGATAACAGAAACAGGAGCAAAGATTCAGAATCATTGGAATCTCCACGATGAAGCTAACTCCGAGGGCCTTTCTCTCTCTCACCGTAGGCAGGTTGGTGGTCTTTTTGTCTTCTGCCGACTCCTCTCCGGCCTTGCTCCCCCAGCTCTGTCTGCGCTCTGTCCCCCAAATATTCCTACAGGTCGCACAAGATCTGCCAGCAACCCTCTTATGGTTAAACTGCCAAAATCAAGACTCTCTGCTCACCTTCACTCCTTCATTCCTCTTTACTCCCACCTCTGGAACAAACTCCCTCACTCCCTTCAATCCCACTCCTCCATCCAGGTCTTTAAAACAGTTGTTCACCACCATCTCTTATCTTCCCCCATCCATAACCTTGATCTTTTCTACCCCCGTTAATTCACCCCAGATCAACTTTTTCTGAAATTCCGACTTATTTCCTGGAAGTCCTCGCCCATGTGTTTTATACCTCTCCCCCCTGCCCCCACCCTTCCAATCCCTTCTCCCCCCAAGCCCTCTCCCTCCCACGGATCTTCTGATGTCCCTGTTCTCTGCTGTTGTACTTGTGTGCTTCCCCCTCTCTCCCCATATTGTCTCCCGCTCCCTTTATTGTATGTTTTGTGTGACCGTTTTTTTTGCGATTGATGTTAGCTCTTACACGAGCCTCGATCTTATACACAAAACTGTTCAACCTGGGGGAGGTATGCGGATACCGAGTGCCGAGTTCATAGTCTTGGATATACAAAACAGTTGAAATGTATTTTAATGTAACTGATGTCTAGGAAATAGTCTGATGACTTAGATACGCTACCTTTAAAAACGAAAAGTAAGACACCACCCAGACATTCATCAATATCTAATTACAAACCTGATCGTTTCTATTAATCAATGGAGTCATTGGCGCACTTAATTCCTGGCAATATGTTCAAAACTGTTTTTCTCAATTTACATCTGGTCAGCACAAACGAGATTGCCAAGCATAGGTGAAGACTGCTGTATGTGATAAGAAATGGAAAAGTACACAATGTTTAATGTGTTCGAGATCCTTATATAGATTCCAATAAGCTAACAAAGTGGGCATATTGCGAGCCCGATTAATATCACCTTTAAAGAGTATTAGCAAAATTAGCTAAATTACAACTCAAAATAACTCCAAACAATTTTGTGATAATGGCCAAGAAAATCTTAACATGCTGCCCTAAGAATACTTTTGGTTAATCAAAGTGGGTTAATGTTTAATTGTTTTCTGCCTTTTTCAGTACTGGAGGATAAATCAATTCCGGGACATAAACAACGGTGATCAGGTTTTATCATGCTTTTAGTGACAGAGATTTATTCGATGCCGAGTGCGGAATAGCCCAATGTTTATCATGCTGACTAGTGAGTCCTTAAAGCTTCAGTCAAATCCTCTGTCATTTTGACTTCTTCACTTTCACCTTCCATA